>NC_058413.1:33093727-33260642 GCF_002201575.2 Neomonachus schauinslandi
AGAGAGAGAGCATGAGAGGGGGGAGGGTCAGAGGGAGAAGCAGACTCCCTGCTAAGCAGGGAGCCCGATGCAGGGCTCGATCCTGGGACTCTAGGATCATGACCCGAGCCGAAGGCAGTCGCCCAACCAACTGAGCCACCCAGGCGCCCCACTGATTATTTCTCAAGTCTCCAGTCCTTCATTAAGTGTTGCAGGTAAACTAAATATAATCATGAACCTTGTTCTCACTACTGTATAAGTGACTGATAATCACTTCATATTCCTCTTATTAGTACAGAACTGTGATTATAAAAGAGTTGATTAGGAAAATGAGAAATAGGTGAAGATATAAATAAAAGAAGAATGAAAGATTGTTGATAGCTATGGAAGTGATGAATATTTTATTAATTCTGTATAGATTTGGAATTTCTAGTAAGAAGTGAAAAGAAAGTATGACTTTGGAATCAGATAGACCTAGGTTCTACTTTTGGGCTTGTTAGTGACTAATTCTATAACCTTGGACACATTTCAGTCTTTCTAACCCTCAGTTTCTTTGTGAAGTGAGGATACTCTCCTTTCAGAGAAGGTTGCTATAATATAGGACATACGGATAACATCTTCCACAATCTAAGCATAGTTCAGAGCCACCATTTCCTTGTGATGTTTTGTGCATATGTGTTTGTGTGTGAATTAGAAAAGTTTCCTTTCCTCAAAACATCTTCCTGCTACCTGTCAGAACAAAAAATTATATGTAACAATTTATAGTGACTATAAGATGAATAGTGACCCTAGTGTTGTGAGGTGTATACCTGCACAACTGTGTGCAGTAGCACTAAGTCTCTGATACATACTAAATGCTAACTAGACAATTGCTATAATTCCCCATCACCAAAGCCATTGAACAATGGTAAGAAGTTATGGAATTGGAATTTTAGATGAGACAGTGTATGGGAGAGAAAATTGAATTTCACTGGGGGACAGTCACTCCCACTCCTACCCTAACCTGATCAATTTTCTACTTTTCTGTTAAGATCCTAGTTAAATCATGTTCATTTTTTAGAAAATTAGAACAATATACTAAATTTTCCCTTTACTTTCTTTAACTGCCAGGAACCTGTGAAGTGGCTTCTCCGTGATGAACACTGTAATCATCCCCTATCCCAGGGAAGGGGTCTGGAAGCATCTCTGTTGTCCTGGATCACTTTCCATGTTTTTTATTAGACTTTTGTTCCTAGTAGTTCTATTTTGCATAATGTCTGCTTTGTAAGAGGCTTCAAATGATTTGGTTTAGAGAAAATGAAGTGTAAATCCAAAATAAATATATTCATAAATACAAATTATATTTGAAATGGGAAATGGGCGAAGCTTCACATTTTCTGGGCTTGCTGAGTAGAGCACTTTATGAATTGTAGAACTGTGTTGAGAAAAGGAATGCTAATGAGATACGAAGACTCTACAAGCTTGATTTCATGTTATTTCTGTACTTAGAATTCAAGGACAGCAGAGGTGTTCTCTACTAAATGTTATTAATGAAGGCCATTCTCCTTGGTATGGTTATAAATGTGCTTTGCAACCACACCAGCTGAAGGAGTAACTTTAACAACACCAAGTACAGAGCCAAGAGCATAATTTGTTTTTTCTGAAGTTCTTACTTTTTATGTATTTTTAGATACATTTAGGAATTACTTGTGGCAAGCAATTTACATGCATTTTTCTCATTTAATCCTAAGAACATCCCCATGAGGTAGAGAGCATCACTATCTTCAGTTTACAAATGAGGTAACCAAGGCAAAAAACAAAAACAAAAAACAAATAGCTCCTCCAAGCTAATAAGTGGCAGAAGCAGGATTCCAAACCCAGCCTTTAGCATGAAATCCTCTGCTCATGACACCACACTGTGTTGCCAGTAGGTAACTTGCAGTTAACATAAAGTGAGAAGCCATCCATGAACTTTATAAAATGGTGCAAGAATCTGGGAAACCACAGCTTTTCTATAGAATAGAATAGGGCAGTATAACTTTAACAGCATTATTATCGTGTCTCCATAAATGGGAAAAAATGTTTTAAGGAAAAATAAATAACCCAACTGCTTTCTCCTTAACCAAATGAGTTAAATTATTCTTTTTTTTTTTTTGGTCTCACACTTCATTTAATCTGAAGAATATTATAGGCTCTTTGTCTTCAGATATAAATGATAATGTTATAGAACAAGCATTGAAATCAACAATTTAAAAACTAAATTTACATGATGTTAATTTCTGGCGACAGTCCTCTCAATCAGGTTTTTAAAAAAAGTCACCCCCCTGCCCCCATTCAGTAGATGTGCACCATGCCATAGATAATGTCCAGAACAGGACGATGGTGAAGAGGCCTCTGATGAGACCTCCTGTAAAGAAAGGTCTTCGTAATTAAAAATATTTGTTCTATCTCCTTCCCACTTTGAGAATTAAGAACAGGGAGAGCAGGATGGAGGCAAGCAGGTAGAAGATGAAGCCGTAGAGCCCGGCGAGTCCAAGGATGCCAGCCGTGGCCCCCGCTGCGGCACTGACACTGAGGTCCAGCAGTAATCCAGGACCATGGCATTGCTTTGCACCACTGGGTGAGGGTGGGGACAGATAAGGCTTAGAGGCTTATTTGATCTGCAGCACTTAACACAGATGACTCAGATTTTTATAATATCTCACCTGTGCCTCCACCCCTTGGGAATGAGACAAGGAGCCTGAAACTCTGGAAGGGGGAGGGGAGAAGAGAGGATGTGTGCAACTTTGAGAAGCCCCACAGATGACTGAAATGCTGCTCTTTGACTGGCCAGCTGAGTGCCACTTTTCTTATTATTTGCTCAGTCATGTAGTAATAGGAAGAGTCGAGTGGAAAAAGGTTGATAAAACAGGACTCAAGGAGTACACTGCCTGCCTGTCTGTCCCTCTCTGGAGACCCTAGAATGTTGATGCCTTTAATGAGAGGCAATTTAAATATATATCTTTCAAACACAGAAGAAATTGCTTAACATAACGCTATTTAAAATCACTCTGTGTGTGCCTGGGTGTCTCATTTGGTTGGGAAACCGACTCTTGATTTCATCTCAGGTCATTATCTCAGGGTCGTGAAATCCAGCCTTGCGTCAGGCTCTGCACTCAGCATAAAGTCTGCTGGAGATTCTCTCTCTCTCTGCCTCTCCACCTGCTCATGCTCTCTCTCTCTCAAATAAATAAATAAATCTTTAAAAAAAATAAATAACTGAAGTTACATAAAGTATGCTTCCTCTAGCAACAGAAGAATTATTAAAAAATAAAATAAAATCACTTAAAGGACTGTGAGAATAACTGATCCACATTATATAACTACAGTCAATGCAAACATGTATTTTATATGTGGTCCTCATGAGGGAGTTGGTATAAGATGCTTCCTCAAAAGAGAATTGGTGAAACTCATATGGAATATATATAGCAAAGGTAAATAGCTAGGAAGTGATAACATCTAGATTCTTTCATCTAAAATTTGTCCTAATTCTAAGTTATCCTTTAATCATCTGGCTCTTAGATCACTTTGCTTTGAAGTGGCTATTTTTTTTTTGTAATGGAGCCTCAACTCATTGTGAAGATGCCCCAATCTCTTTGTCTGTAATAGCTCATCAGGTATATGTATTGTTCTGCTTATTCTGGCTTATATGAGATATTGTACAGCTTTGTGTAAGGCTGAAACTTAGGAGAGTTTTCTGTAAAAGTACCTGTAGTTGCCGCCTGGAGTGTCTCATCTGAAGTTCCCAGAGTTAGAGTTGTAATAAAGGACTTTTAGCAGGGATTTATAAGTCCCATAAACTGTGCGGAAATGATTTATTCTATTATTTTATGTGTTATAGGTACACTCCCTCTTCCCTGCTACAACAACCTAAGATGGTTTATAATTATATTTTGTACATTCATATGCACAGTAATAATTGTAAATCAACATAATTAGTAAGTCAAATTGTAAAGTGTTGCTTTAAAACACTTTAGTATAAGTTGTGCAATATATATGTCTATGTTAGTTGCAATCTGTTCTTCAGGGCCATTACTTAATATTTGAAGCTATTTAATCAGTTATGCATTCTCCAGGATGGCATACTACAAGTCTTAAATTTGGACTATATGGTCTTAACTTGAATGTTCCTTAGTTACTAAATGATATGAGAAGTAATTTTCTATGGAGAAATTTCTGGTAGTCAAGATATGTGGATTGTTTATAAAGATTCTATAGACACCTTTGCCAAAAAATCCAAATAGGTCCCTGTATCCTTAGAGCGGAGCTCTTAGCTTTGGGCTCAGATTGGATCCTGTGTCCCTGTACCTTAGAGATAAATCTTCCCTGATGAGACCAGAAAATTTGCTAAACCTGCTATTACATATTGGTGCATCTGACTAAAAGGACTATTCAAAGGATATTTCAATGTTCTGTAAGAAAGAGAACTGAGACTTCACCTGTTTTACCAGAAGAGGATGTGGAGCTTCTGTGGTATACATTTGTATATGTGTGTATACCTTCTCATTGGTAAGTGTCTCCATGTGTAACAAAATTCAAGATGAAATTTAAATCTCATTAAAACATACCATATGGTAGTGAATCTGTGAGGACAGAGAAGTAGAATCATAATCAGTCACCAGTCTCTCCCAAAAAGAACCCAACAACTGTGAAAGTGAAATTGGCTTAGTTCACATCTCGACATTAACAGCTATAATAGCTAGCATCTGATAAATGGGGACAAAATATTATTGATATCCATAACATGTTGTAAGGATTAATTGTGATAATCTGTGTAAAGGGCTCAGAACAGCATCTGGTTCATGGTTAAGCTTCTATAGATGCAGTCATTGTATAATTACATCATTTTATGTGTATATGTTATATTATTTTATGTATATATATATATATATTTTATTATTTTGTACATTTTACTTTTTCCCACTTTCATGAACTTTATTAAAGAGAAAGCAACGATAGTAAATACCTAGAAACATAGTCAATTTTCTAGGATCCTTCCCTCGAAAATGTGACATTTGATTTCCAAACACATGCCAGAGCATACATGGTTCCCAGTTGCACTAAGTAGGTGAGAAGCTGAAATCATAAAATATTCGTCTTCCAACTTTCCCCAGCCTGTGGTCTGTCTTTGGATCAGCAATAATTGCCTGAACAGCTACTATGGCTTCATGAATTTTTGTCTGTAGCTCTCTGAGCTCTTCCATAGGCAGCAACCACAGAATTTGAGCAGCTTCGTTCAGAACTGCATCTCTTGTGTCAAAACCAAGACTATGTTTGTCTAAAGCAACAAGCAAGCCCTCTTTGATTTGCTTTAGCAACTGCATCCTTTTTCAGGAGCTCCTGTACCAAAATGTGAATTGCCTTAAGCTTTATCGGGTAATCGTGATGCTGAATCTGAAGAAGGTTGGCCAAAGCCATTACAACAGCCTTAAAATCGAGATTATTTACATCGGAATTGATCAATGGCTCTGCATTTTTAGCTGCATTGTCAGCATTTTTTATATTATCAGGTACCATGTCCTTGTATTTTTCAGCATTATTTCCATATTCAAGTCTAACCGCTAAACCAAGAAGCCAGTCAATTGCTTCTCCTCGATCTTGAATCTTGAACAGACAGTTCACATCTCTGAGATACTTTTCAAAGAACTTGGGCCTGTCCCTGCTGTGGATGTTTCTTAAATTACCTCTGTCTTCAGTCTTGTAGTGTCTGATTTTCTGGCCTTCAAGCCGAACAATAAAGTTTCTAAATTCTGTTTCATTTTTGCAGTTGAGGTAATTGAAGGCCGTCAACCAGTGTCAGAACGTGGTCCCCACTCTGGTCCCCCAGGCTTTGGCTGGGTGAAGAGAGGCCAGGAGGAGTAGGCAGTGCAGGCACCTGCGACACGGCAAGGCTATTTTGTAACATTTTAAACATGATTTTCCCAAAATGGTACCTTTAGTCCTGTTAGTCTTCATAATACTTATATATTTAATGACTATATATAGTAATAAGTTGTAGTATACCATTTCACTAATATTGTGTACTCTAGTTGCTTCCAGTCATTTGTCTTCCCTTTTGACAATAGATAATACATTGATAAACACTCTATGCATTAACTATTTTGAGTTCTGTTGAGTTACAAGCATATAATAAAATGCATGGGGAAATGTTTTTATGACTATTGCCATATAGTACTTTGTTGTTTTTTGAAAAGTTTACACAACTTTACAATATCAGTAGTACTATATCTACTCTTCAATTTTTTTGCAACTTTTTGCAATAGGCATTATAAATATATTGCTAGTATTTTGTTTTATTTTTTATTATTTTTTTCAAAAGATTTATTTATTTATTTTAGAGAGACAGCACGAGCAGGAGGGGCAGAGGAAGAGAGAGGGAGAGAGCAGAGGGAGGAGGGGCAAAGGAAGAGGGAGAGAGAATCTCAAGCTGACTCCTGACTGAGCAGAGCCTGACATGATACTCCGTCTCAGGACACTGAGATCATCACCTGAGCCAAAACCAAGAGTTGGATGCTTAACTAGCTGTGCCATGTAGGCGCCCCTAGTATATTTTATTTTAATATTGTTAACTCAGGGTTCTTTTAATACACATTTCTTTGATAATATAAACAGTGAATATATTCTTAGTGTGTTTACTATTTGCCTTTATTCATTTGTAATTGACCTCTGTACATACATTATACTTTTAAAAATTTAGTACTAAATATAAAAGTATATATTTAGTATTTAGTTACTAATTGGTTATAAGAGTTTAAAAAACAGTTTAATTAGGCATTTTTATTTACAACACTAATGCATCTATTAAGATGAGTTGGCACATCATTACAAGATGACTCCAGATTTGATAGGTTACTGGGAAACAAAGAAGAAAACTCTCCAGAGTTGTTTAGGGATTGCCATGATTCTCTTAATCCAGAGCTGCCTTATTGACTATGCTCAAAATGACTAATAAGGGGGGAGAGGCAAAAGTATGGAAAACTAGCATTTGAAAGGGAAAAATCGAGAAACAAAGTAATTTGCAGTTCTGTAAAAAATGCATTTAAAAAAAAAAACAGGTAGGCTATAGTTCTCTTGAAATACATAAAACAAATAACATAGATGCTGACCTTAAAGCTTAATCAGCTGTGCTATTTACAGGAAAATATATATCCAGGGACCAGGTAAGTAAGAGTGAGTTACATGGAAAGAAACCGAGAAAGGGATTCTGGCATAAGAAAAATGAAGATAAATCTTGAATTATTAATTCTTTTTCATTTCCCAGTTGTTTTCCAAGGTAGATGATTTCCCTAGTCATTAGCCATTAGTACCAGAATTGATAAATATTATATTTGAGCCAGGGGTCTCCCTACCCATTTGACTACCCTATGGTATAATTTAATTTGGTCATAATTAAGATGCCTCTCTGTTGAAATGCTTAAGTGATAAAGGAATGTTATGAAGGAGTGTAAATCCATTCAGGTTGGTATCCTATCTGGCTAATACAACACACATATTATAGTCTACATTTAGACTTCTCCATTGAAGCTAAAACTGACACACTTTCCTTGGAAATATGGTATAGGGTCTGCCCATACTGTTTTTGTTGTTTATCTAAAGTGGATAATGGCCTTGTTTCTAACCCTGGGTTAATCAAATCAGAACCCTTTTTCAATTGATATATAGCAGGTAAGGACATTTATGACTATGAGTGAATGAGTTTGTAGATAAAGGAATGCTTTTTGATATTCTATAACTTAGGACAATTTCTGAAGCAAGAGAGAGAATGGTGGGATGAACACTCCATTATCTTACCACACATAGTCTTTTACTGCACTGTCATTAGGCATATCCAAGTCCAAATCACAACTCCATTATTCTTGATTATATATCTCCTCAATTTTTCTGGGTCTCATGTTTAATTCCCTACATAATAAAATATAATAAAACATAACTTGGTATTATTGAAGGGATTAAAATTAGTTCCCTCATGGAAATCTTCCAATAAAACACCTGGTTCAAAGACGAAAAGAACCCCTAAAATGCAATGTCTCCTTCCTTTTCATGTATATTCTAAAATACATAGGTAGTGGGGTAGTGCCACTCTCCCAGCATCTCGATGTGTTCACCACTCAGAAGCTCTCTGAACTCTGTTATTACTGTTTCTTTAAAAGGAGGTTTTATTTCATAGGCATGATTGATTGAGTCATTGGTGACTGGTGATTAATGCAAATTCCAGTCCCTAACTCCTTCCTCTCTCTGGAAGTCAGGGGATAGGGCTGAAAGTTCCAACTCTTTAATCACACCTTCAACTTTCTTGAAAGCAGCCCCCATCCTCAAGCTAAGGACCCCACCTCTCTGAGACCTCCTCATTAGGACAGTCTGCTATCATCCAATCACTCAAAAAATTCTAAGGGTTTTAAGAGTTCTGTGCCAGGAACCAGGGATAAAGACCAAATAGCTTTCTATGATACCACACACAGTATGTTAGGACAGGAAGGGACCATGCAGATCTGCCATATCACTATACAGATGAAAAGGCAGTAAGTCAGAAAAGGGGAAGGGACATGTTAAGAGCAAAGCCTGAGTTCCAGTTCTCCTGATGCCAAGGGGTATAGGTATATATCCTTTTGAGAATCTTTTTTTCTTTGTGTCCACAGTTGCTAATATTCCTATTATTCCTAATCCATGTGTTAGTGTACTAGGTATTTTATTTTCCTTCATCACTTCAATTTACCTTGATTATGGAAATACATTTATATTTTGCCAGCTTGTTAATTATTTTAAATAATTGGTGGATAATTAACTCCAGTAATATCCTAGTTAGCTAGAATTTAACTATAGCTAAACATACTCTAAAAATAAAAATCAAACCTGGAAGGTAATTTCCTTATTAGGTAGCATTAAATAAAAATTCATTCTTCCTTTTCTCCTGCTAAATTTAATAAAAATCTTCATTTTACTTTGACATTTTTGTCTTTCCATTTCCATGTTTTAAAAGGTTAGAAATAGCAATATTTCCCTTCTCAATATTTGCCAATTATAAAGGGTATTTACTGCTTACAATGCAGTAAACAGAACCAAAACATTCATACATTTCTAGCCAGCATTTATTAAATCTCTAGTTTTGAATGATGCTTCAAGGTTTAACAAGATTTAACAATAAAAATACAGAGCACAGTCTCTATGGGTTAACATGATACTAAATATATTAAATATATTTTTTAAAGGTCACCATAGTTCAGTTTACTAAAACGATTTGAAACCAGAAACCAGTAGTTGATGCATTTAACTTTGAGGTAAAGATTTTTGTGTGTGTGATTTAATCAGATGATAGCTCACAGGTAATATCAGGAAGGACAGTGGAAAGAAACAAAAGGTTATGATGTTGAGACTTGTGAATAAATTTAGTATTTTCGTTTTTTTTTTTCTTTTTACCTAATATTCTATGCTTATTTAAGAATATAAACTCTTAAAAATTATAACCAACTATAATGAAGACCCAAATTAAATATATTTTGGTATATTCACAAAGTATCTTTTGATATTTTCACAAATCCAGGAAAATTAAAAATTATGTGTTAAAGTTGATGCTTGTATGTGTTATACATGCATACAGTTACGTGTTCATTGACATGTAGGAAGTGTGACAGATACATAAATATATATACATTTAGGCCTTAACTATCTAAAAGACATGATTCTATATGTATTTTACTTTATTTTGTTTTATTTTTATTTTTTATTTTTTATTTTTATTTTATTTATTCTATTTTTTCCATAAAGGATTTATAGTTGTGGAGGTGCTACAAGTGTTCTGAACAATACGGTATTTAGGTTCCTAGGAGTTTGTAGTTTGCATAGTTAGAAAATGGGAGTTGGAAGGAAAAAAAAAAAAGAAAATGGGAGTTGGGTAGAGAGGTTATACCATGTATTAATTAAATCAGGATTTATATATTTTAGTGGTGATTCTCTGGTAGGAACATTTTATTATCAGTAAACCTGAAATGAATAATCAAGTACCTGGAAATTCTGGAACTTTGTGACCCATAGAAGAACTTGAAAATTTTATATAATTGTGAGATGTCTATAATGAATATGGTGAGTTTCATTCACAATTTTTTAAATTCCTTACAATAGAGTTACTTTATAGGTCCATTATGTAATGTATTCTAGAGATTACCTTTAGGAAGTATTGCAGTCATCATATGAGTTGATGCTGGACATTATATTCCAAATATCATACAGATTCTGTATCTTTCTTGGCAAACTATAAAAAAGACCAAGCCTTTGTAAATGTGAATTAAATATGCCCCTTTTTTTGCTTCTCACAACTTTAACAGTGTCTTTTTTATCTTATCAATTCAGTACATTAAGGATTCAAAGTACTTATATCAGCAAGATTCTTTCTTTTTAAGACTTCAAATACCAATATGACCTACAGAATGTTTCAATTTTAACCAAGGTGGAATCTTTTTTTTTTTTAGATTTATAATTTATATCTATTATGTCCAACGAAAGGCATGTGTAAGGCAAAGCATCATTAAAGCCAGTATGTCTGGGTAATAAAAACCTGTACAGTAGATCTTAAAATATGTATTGTAAGTGTAGATAGGTCAAGTTAAGAAAGATTTTAAGGAACATTGTGCTCTATCCCGTAGGCATCAGAAACAAATGACGATTTTTTTTTTTTGTAAGAAAGATCATTCTTGTGGACTGAATGATTGTCAAAATAGTATAACGGTTGGGATGCTATTAAAATGGTGTGTAACTTTCTTTTTTTTTAATTTTTTTATTGTTATCTTAATCCCCATACATTACATCATTAGTTTTTGATGTAGTGTTCCATGATTCATTGTTTGTGCATAACAACCAGTGCTCCATGCAGAACGTGCCCTCCTCAATACCCATCACCAGGCTAACCCATCCTCCCACCCCCCTCCCCTCTAGAACCCTGTTTGTTTTTCAGAGTCCATCGTCTCTCATGGTTCATCTACCCCTCCGATTTCCCCCCCTTCATTCTTCCCCTCCTCCTACCTTCTTCTTTTTTTTTTTCTTAACATATATTGCATTATTTGTTTCAGAGGTACAGATCTGAGATTCAACAGTCTTGCACAATTCACAGCGCTTACCAGAGCACATACCCTCCCCAGTGTCTATCACCCAGTCACCCCATCCCTCCCACCCCACCCCCCACTCCAGCAACCCTCAGTTTGTTTCCTGAGATTAAGAATTCCTCATATCAGTGAGGTCATATGATACATGTATTTCTCTGTTTAACTTACTTCGCTCAGCATAATACCCTCCAGTTCCATCCACGTCGTTGCAAATGGCAAGATCTCATTCCTTTGGATGGCTGCATAATATTCCATTGTATATATATACCACCTCTTCTTTATCCATTCATCTGTCGATGGACATCTTGGCTCTTTCCACAGTTTGGCTATTGTGGACATTGCTGCTATAAACATCGGGGTGCACGTACCCTTTCAGATCCCTACTTTTGTATCTTTGGGGTAAATACCCAGTAGTGCAATTGCTGGATCATATGGTAGCTCTATTTTCAACTTTTTGAGGAACCTCCATACTGTTTTCCAGAGTGGCTGCACCAGCTTGCATTCCCACCAACAGTGTAGGAGGGTTCCCCTTTCTCCGCATCCCCGCCAACATCTGTCGTTTCCTGACTTGTTAATTTTAGCCATTCTGACTGGTGTGAGGTGGTATCTCATTGAGGTTTTGATTTGGATTTCCCTGATGCCGAGCGATATTGAACACTTTTTCATGTGTCTGTTGGCCATTTGGATGTCTTCTTTGGAAAAATGTCTGTTCATGTCTTCTGCCCATTTCTTGATTGGATTCTTTGTTCTTTGGGTGTTGAGTTTGATGAGTTCTTTATAGATTTTGGATACTAGCCCTTTATCTAAAATGTCATTTCCAAATATCTTCTCCCATTCTGTCAGTTGTCTTTTGGTTTTGTTGACTGTTTCCTTGGCTTTGCAAAAGCTTTTTATCTTGATGAAGTCCCAATAGTTCATTTTTGCCCTTGCTACCCTTGCCTTTGGCGATGTTTCTAGGAAGAAGTTGCTGCGGCTGAGGTTGAAGAGGTTGCTGCCTGTGTTCTCCTTTAGGATTTTGATGGACTCCTGTCTCACATTGAGGTCTTTCAACCATTTGGAGTCTATTTTTGTGTGTGGTGTAAGGAAATGGTCCAGTTTCAATCTTCTGCATGTAGCTATCCAATTTTCCCAACACCATTTGTTGAAGAGACTGTCTTTTTTCCATTGGACATTCTTTCCTGCTTTGTCAAAGATTAGTTGACCATAGAGTTGAGGGTCTATTTCTGGGCTCTCTATTCTGTTCCATTGATCTATGTGCCTGTTTTTGTGCCAGTACCATGCTGTCTTGATGATGACAGCTTTGTAATAGAGCTTGAAGTCCGGAATTGTGATGCCGCCAGCTTTGCTTTTCTTTTTCAACATTCCTCTGGCTATGCGGGGTCTTTTCTGGTTCCATACAAATTTTAGGATGATTTGTTCCATTTCTTTGAAAAAAGTGGATGGTATTTTGATGGGGATTGCATTGAATGTGTAGATTGCTCTAGGTAGCATTGACATCTTCACAATATTTGTTCTTCCAATCCATGAGCATGGAACGTTTTTCCATTTCTTTCTGTCTTCCTCAATTTCTTTCATGAGTATTTTGTAGTTTTCTGAGTACAGATTCTTTGTCTCTTTGGTTAGCTTTATTCCTAGGTATCTTATGGTATTGGGTGCAATTGTAAATGGGATCGACTCCTTAATTTCTCTTTCTTCTGTCTTGTTGTTGGTGTATAGGAATGCCACTGACTTCTGTGCATTGATTTTATATCCTGCCACTTGACTGAATTCCTGTATGAGTTCTAGCAGTTTTGGGGTGGAGTCTTTTGGGTTTTCCACATAAAGTATCATATCATCTGCAAAGAGTGAGAGTTTGACTTCTTCTTTGCCGATTTGGATGCCTTTGATTTCTTTTTGTTGTCTGATTGCTGTGGCTAGGACTTCTAATACTATGTTGAATAGCAGTGGTGATAGTGGACATCCCTGCTGCATTCCTGACCTTAGGGGGACAGCTCTCAGTTTTTCCCCATTGAGAATGATATTCGCTGTAGTTTTTTCATAGATGGCTTTTATGATATTGAGGTATGTACCCTCTGTGCCTATACTCTGAAGAGTTTTGATCAAGAAAGGATGCTGTACTTTGTCAAATGCTTTTTCTGCATCTATTGAGAGGATCATATGATTCTTGTTCTTTCTTTTGTTAATGTATTGTATCACGTTGATTGATTTGCAGGTGTTGAACCAACCTTGCAGCCCAGGGATAAATCCCACTTGGTCATGGTGAATAATCCTTTTAATGTACTGTTGGATCCTATTGGCTAGTATTTTGGTGAGAATTTTTGCATCCATGTTCATCGGGGATATTGGTCTGTAATTCTCCTTTTTGATGGGGTCTTTGTCTGGTTTTGGGATCAAGGTAATGCTGGCCTCATAAAATGAGTTTCAAAGTTTTCCTTCCATTTCTATTTTTTGGAACAGTTTCAGAAGAATAGGTATTAATTCTTCTTGAAATGTTTGGTAGAATTCCGCTGGGAAGCCATCTGGCCCTGGGCTTTTGTTTTTTTGGGAGATTTTTGATGACTGCTTCAATTTCCTTAGTGGTTATAGGTCTGTTCAGGTTTTCTATTTCTTCCTGGTTCAGTTTTGGTAGTTGATACATCTCTAGGAGTGCATCCATTTCTTCCAGCTTATCTAATTTGCTGGCATAGAGTTGCTCATAATATGTTCTTATAATTGTTTGTATTTCTTTGGTGTTGGTTGTGATCTCTCCTCTTTCATTCATGATTTTGTTGCTTTGGGTCATTTCTCTTTTCTTTTTGATAAGTCTGGCCAAGGGTTTATCAATCTTGTTAATTCTTTCAAAGAACCAGCTCCTACTTTCATTGATCTGTTCTACTGTTCTTTTAGTTTCTATTTCATTGATTTCTGCTCTGATCTTTATTATTTCTCTTCTCCTGCTGGGTTTAGGCTTTATTTGCTGTTCTTTCTCCAGCTCCTTTAGGTGTAGGGTTAAGTTGTGTACTTGAGACCTTTCTTGTTTCTTGAGAAAGACTTGTATTGCTATATACTTTCCTCTTAGGACTGCCTTTGCTGCATCCCAAAGATTTTGAATAGTTGTGTTTTCATTTTCATTGGCTTCCATGAATTTTTTAAATTCTCCTTTAATTTCCTGGTTGACCCATTCATTCTTCAGTAGGATGCTCTTTAGCCTCCATGTATTTGAGTTCTTTCTGACTTTCCTCTTGTGATTGAGTTCTAGTTTCAAAGCATTGTGGTCTGAAAATAGGCAGGGAATGATCTCAATCTTTTGGTACCGGTTTAGACCTGATTTATGACCTAGGATGTGATCGATTGTGGAGAATGTTCCATGGGCACTAGAGAGGAGTGTGTATTCCATTGCTTTGGGATAGAATGTTCTGAATATGTCTGTGAAGTTCATTTGGTCCAGTGTGTCATTTAAAGACTTTATTTCCTTGTTGATCTTTTGCTTAGATGATCTGTCCATTTCAGTGAGGGGGGTGTTAAAGTCCCCCACTATTATTGTATTGTTGTCGATGTGTTTCTTTGCTTTTGTTATTAATTGCCTTATATAATTGGCTGCTCCCATGTTAGGGGCATAGATATTCACAACTGTTAGGTCTTCTTGTTGGATAGACCCTTTAAGTAGGATATAGTGTCCTTCCTCATCTCTTATTACAGTCTTTGGTTTAAAATCTAATTTGTCTGATAGAAGGATTGCCACCCCAGCTTTCTTTTGGTGTCCATTAGCATGGTAAATGGTTTTCCACCTCCTCACTTTCAATCTGGGGGTGTCTTTGGGTCTAAAATGAGTCTCTTGCAGACAGCATATCAATGGGTCTTGGTTTTTTATCCAGTCAGATACCCTGTGTCTTTTGATTGGGTCATTTAGCCCATTTATATTCAGGGTAACTATTGAAAGATATGAATTTAGTGCCATTGTATTGCCTGTAAGGTGACTGTTACTGTGTATTGTCTGTGTTCCTTTCTGGTCTGTGTTACTTTTGGCTCTCTCTTTGCTTAGAGGACCCCTTTCAATATTTCTTGTAGGGCTGGTTTCGTGTTTGCAAATTCCTTTAATTTTTTTTTGTCCTGGAAGCTTTTTATCTCTCCTTCAATTTTCAATGACAGCCTAGCTGGATATAGTATTCTTGGCTGCATATTTTTCTCATTTAGTGCTCTGAATATATCATGCGAGTCCTTTCTGGCCTGCCAGGTCTCTGTTCTATTCTGTTTTAAAGTATACTTATTTCACTATTGCCACAGAGGTGTTGTTTTTTTTTTTTAATTTTTTTATTTGTTTTACTGATTTTTTTTGCATAATCTGTTATTGTGGTGGTAAAGATTTAAATAATCTATCACTCCTGCTAACTCATGTATGACTTCCCAGTAGCCATTGCCATGTGTAAATTGTGATTATTCAGTAGTAAGGAAGAAATAATTGATCTCACAAGTGAAGTGTAAACTCAGGTTCTTTTGGTATAAAAGAGACAACTTCTGGCCAATTCAGTCACTTTGAAATAAATTTTCAGTAAGTTCAAAATCCATACTCCTTAATGGGGTTCTTTTCTATTCTCCTAAGTGTTTCCCTTACTCTCTTCTTGCCAAAATGATGCGGTCAGCACAGAGGTTATGTACCTTTAAGAGACAGAGGTATAGACCTTAATTCTGATTACTCTCCTCTGGGTCTTGACATTTTCATGGCAATGAGAATGCTGTGGCCCAATTCCATGTCCCTGTGTTAGAGTCCGCCAAACTATATTTCTTCCTACCTATCATTTGAAGCATTGTGCTGGCCTCAGTAGGGTGGAGATTATGTTTACTGTCATTAACCTCTGGTCCTGAGATGTTTGAATTCAGTGGCCCCAAGGGGCGCCTGGGTGGCTCAATCAGTTAACCATCTGCCTTCGGCTCAGGTCATGATCCTGGGGCCCTGGAATTGAGCCCCGCATCAGGCTCCCTGCTCAGCGGGAAGCCTGCTTCTCCCTCTCCCTCTGCCTCTCCCCCTGGCTTGTGCTCTCTCTCACTCACTTTCTCTCTCTCTCAAATAAATAAATTAAATCTTTGAATTCTATGGCCCCTTCACATCTCACAGCCATACCAAGCCAAGTCCTTTCAGCACTTCCCTATTTCTTTATCCTTTTCCAGAGTCACAAGAGGGCTTTTTTGTTTTTTTTTTAAGATTTTTTTATTTATCTGACAGAGAGAGAGACAGTGAAAGAGGGAACACAAGCAGGGGGAGTGAGAGACCCCGCAGCAGGCTCCCTGCAAAGCAGGGAGCCTGATGCGGGGCTTGATCCCAGGACTCTGGGATCATGACCTGAGCAGAAGGCAGACGCTTAATGACTGAGCCACCCAGGCGCCCCCATGAGAGGACTTTTTTGCATGTCACAAACAGATCATATCTTCATCTTTTCATGGCATAGTTTTTAAATTTGAAGCTCTATCAATGTTGAACATAGCAGGAAAATGCAGTATCTGAATGTTCTCTGATTGTTTCAAAACATCTAGGAATTTATTAGGGTCTCAAGAATCTTAATTCTTTAGAAATTGAGGTGACAAAAATATTAGATCCTTTCTCACATTTAAATTTTTCCCTTTCCTTCTCAGGGTAGCTTTCTATTTCCTCTACTTTCTTTTCCTAATTGGTAGAAACTTCCTTTATATCAATCTCCTGTCTTTTCTACAATATTCTTTATACTGAAATTCTATCATTTAAATAGCTCTTGATACAGAGCTTTTGCAATTGAGGAAATATCTTACTCATTCAATAATACTCTAATGTCAGGACTATTATGTGTTTAGTTTTTTTTTTTTTTTTTTTCAATTTGGAAGTTGATTCTTAAACTTTAATTGTTTATTTATCCATCCAACATTGCGTTAATAATTTCGAACCAAAGGCTGTGAATTGTTTTGACTGAAAAGAGGATGATCTTACAGTGTGAGGCATGAAAAGTGAAAAAGACATTAATATATTTTCAAAAGCATTTTTAAAAGATTTTATTTATTTGTCAGAGAGAGGGAGAGAGAGAGAGCACAAGCAGAGGGAGCGGCAGGCAGACAGAGAAGCAGGCTCCCCTGTGAGCAAGGAGTCTGACTCAGAACTCAATCCCAGGACCCTGGGCTCATGACCTGAGCTGAAGGCAGACGCTTAACCGATTGAGCCACCCAGGTGGCCCTCAAAAGCATTTTTTAATTGATCGTTTTATGACATGTATATGCTGTTTCCCCGCAGATAGCCAACTGTCATTTCTTTATTCACCAGTGTCTACTGAAAACTTTCCATGTGTCACACCTTGATCAATGAATTTAAAATGCATTATGTGTAAGCATGATAATTATGGGCAGCTCTTATATATATATGTTCATAAAATTTTAAATCTTAGAATATTATTTTTCTTACATATGTACACAACAAACATATCTTACCAAAATTATTTTAATAACTCCTTAACATTACTGAATTCATTTTGTCCTGAAATTATTCTTCAGATTGGCCAGAGCAAACATTAATAATTGTATAAGTTATATCATTTTGTTTTTCATTGCAATGATAATTAAGACTTAAATTTCTACTAATGATCTAAAAGGCTTGACAGGCACCAGATCTGATTTGTATCTGTGTTTTAATCTGAGTGGCCAATATATAATAATCCATCTTTTCTCCTCAGCTAAGGTTCACAACAATTATGAGAGGGACAAAGTAAGTACAAAGTAAATTAAAATGTGACCTTTACTATTGATAATGCCTAGATTGCCACATATGGCTTAGATATGTTAGCCAAATGAGCTTACAAATATTTTATTCCAAAATTAGACTTAACCACTTGGTAATATGCTCAGCTATACAATGGCAGGCCAAACTCATGGAAGGTCCACTTGTGAAACGTTTCACATGGAGAAGTATAGGAAATTGTGTACTTCTTAAAAGTAATCCTCAGAGAAAAAGAAAGAGGAAGGGGATTGAGTCCTGTCTGTTCCTTTTTTCTTCTGCAAGAGTGTAATTAGTTCATAATACTATAATTAATGCCCCCCCCCCCTTTTTCTAGAGAGTGTGTGTGTGAGGAGGGGTGGGGAGGGGTAGATGGAGACGGAGAGAGGGAATCTTAAGCTCGACACAGGGATTGATCTCACAACCCTGAGATCATGACCTGAGCCAAAATTAAGAGCCAGACACTTAACTCACGGAGCCACCCAGGTGCCCCATGATGTCCCCTTTCATAAAAACATGAAGCTTGGAGATTTCCTTCAGTGTTCTCCATAAACATCCTGCATTCCTCTCTACTTTCTATCACTGTTCCACTGATCTTTAAATTCCTTGAACACATCTTTTTTTTTTCTCCTGACTGATTCAACAGGCAATTCAATCTGCCTTCTTCATCTCACCATCTTCTGTTCATCTTTCATATCTCAGTGGGCCTCCCTTACCTACTCTCTTAACACACTATATTTTTTTCTTTATGTCACTAAAAAATGTTTTAAATTATGTATTTTCATAGCTATTTATTTAAAGTATGCATATCTTCCAATACACTCTAGGTTTTATGGAATCAAAGAAAGTGGCATTTACTGCATATTTTACTGCAGAAGCTATCATTGCTTGGCATAGAGTAGCTAGACCAAGTGTTCAATAAATATTTGTTGAATAGAGCAGGAACTAAATTAGTACTCCTGTATTCATTTGCCTTTTTTGAAATACCTGAAAGTTTCCAGACTGATATTGAACCACACACTCTGGAAATATTAACTGGTTTCTTATAAGTAAAAGTGGGTTCTAGATATGACAATAATCTAAATGAGGCTAACATCTTTCTAGGTCCTTCAGTCTTGAAACCATACAGTTGGAGTGCATGTTAATTGAAAGCTATCTACTTCAGCGTTCAACAACTCAATGAAAGCTTTTGTTTATTCACATTTACAAAACTTCAAGAGTCTGCCCAAGGTTTCTGTCTCCATTTATTATCCTCTTCAGTATATCTTTTAACTCACGCTCAGATTATTTATAATGGTCTTATGATAACAACACTGACAGCACCAAAAGATGATAACAATGCTATAAACATGTGTATGGCCTATATATTACTTTTTAAAGTGCTTTCAAATCCTGAATTTTATTTCATCCTCACCAAAATCATTGGAGGTAAATAATCTTATCTTGCTTAATGTAGAGTCAAGAAAAATAAGATGCAAGAAAGTTAAGTAAATGAAGATAACACTACTAATAAGTGATGACTCTGTTTCAGATTCATATCTATTGTATCCAAGTTAATTGATATTTCCACACTCAAAATATACGAACTGAATATCCACTCAGAAATGGGACTCTTGTCCCAAACTGAATACATTGTGAAGAATCTTCTTTGAAGCACTCAAGGACCACTCAACCTCACCCCACCATAACACACCCCACCATAACCACATAAAATGGCTTCAGTCTACTTTATCTACTTCATCAGTGCTCACCTTTAAACTTTATTATAAAGACTAGATTTATCCCTCATTTCTTAAACTATGCCTACAGTCCTGTTTTCTCTTTCATAAAACTGTTTTGCAAGGGAGGATGATTCAGGAGTCTGTCCCACTGCCTGTCTCTCCCTCTCTCATTTTCATGTACATGTGTATACATATGTGCTTGCCAATTTCTTGTAAATAAAAAGAAACGTCTATATTTATTTGAAGCATCCTCCTAGTGATTTCTCAGACTGTTACTTGCCTATATTGGTTTTTTTTTCTTTATTTATGACATGTAATAATGTAAAAATCCAAATTTTGCCATCACAGATGTTATAAATTTGTTGAAGAGAAAAATGGGCATGTACAGAGAATGAAATAATGCAAGGAAGAACCAAATAGTGGTAGAAATAATAGATAGAGATAGAATTTAAGAATGGTGATAATGATTATGGTGATGACAGCTAAGATTTATTGAGCATTTAGTAAACAATATATGCACATGCTATCCTACATGCTTTGCGTAAAAATCTCATAATAACCTTAACTGAAATTCTCTGAGCGTCAGTTTTTCAGGTGAGATGAAAGAAGTTAAGTAACTTGTTCAAGTCACATAACTAGTGATAAATGAAGTCAAGATTTCAGTACAGGTCTATTTGACTCCTGAGGGTGATTGGGTGAGTTAGAACAGAGGAAATTTTTTAATTATATCGTTTCTGCTCGAAGCTACCCTGGAGGATGTAGAACCTGAGATGATCCTGAAAGTCATTTAAAATTTATATTGATGGAGAGAAAGAAGACATAAATCTAGTATAACATTAGGCAAGTAAATGCATTACCTCCATATCTTAGCAGTTATCAGTCTTCCCTTGGCCAGTATTTTCAGAAATTGATAAAGAATATGAGATGAATATTTTACTATAAATCTTTGCTTTAATATGCACTGTTGCTAATCATGATGTGGAATGAGGACAGAATGGATTTAAAAGATCTTAGGCTCTTTGAGTTAATCCTGAATATACCATCTAGAAAAACCTCATGAGAATTGAAAAAATCTGGAAACATTCCTTTCTCTATCACTTACTGATAAAAGCAAAAACATAAGTGTTTTCTAGTCTGGTGAAATGCAGAGAGCCTAATGTCTAGGACTGAAAGATTCATCATTCTGTCAGGACACCTTGTGTATAACCCCACCCAATGCAGACAGAAATGTTTGTGGCAAACACTAAAACAACTCAGATTACTGAACAATATTGTGACTTGTCCACAAAACACTATTGCAGTAAGTGTCAAGACAAAGGTAGTAAAACAGCTTGTAAAAGATTGGAAGTGATGAAGCTTTGGAATCCAAACCCTGACATTCAATGTGTCAGTCATTTGTTTCCATTAGTAATAAAATGGAGGGGATTGCCCAGATGGATCTATCAGGAAGAAACCCTGCAACAATCAGCATCCACCTCAGGCCTGTTCAGTAGTAGGGAATATATCACTTCTGCCTGTATTTCAGAAAATCAACCTATTTTCAAGGTGGCTTCGGAGATCCTATTTTTTTTTAAAGAAGTAAGGAAGAAAGAAAAATGAAAAAAGAAAATTTGGCCAAATCAAATGCTGTGTTTCTGCATTTTGTTTTGTTTCATTTGTTTTTTGTTGTTGTTGTTGTTGTTGTTGTTTCTTTTTGTCTTTTGTAAAGAAAAAGAGAAGTTAAGTTGTTCTCTAAGATAAGTCACAACAAGCATTCCTGCATGCTCACACACACACACACACACACATCTTCACATCTTGAGTTCCTACTGGGTGGTAGGCTGGCTTAGTAATCTTCGTAGTATAGCACAACAGTGTTCCACAATGGTACAGATATTTTAGGTACTCACTAAACATGAAATGAAATTATATTCCCAGTGAAGAATGACTGTCCACACAGAGAAGGATTGGTAGTGATATTGACAGGTCTAGATCTTCCCAGATTTACCACAAAAGAGAACATGTGAGGCCATGTTCCTCATTCAGTCCCACCAACTAACCATGCTTTGCCATACTACTATTGAAACTTTAAAATGATCCCTGACTAATGATTTTTGAAGATAGGACACTTTCCTTATCTTTATGTTGCATAGTCTCATCTTGCCTGTATACTTATAACAACTGTGTCCTTTGTTTTCAGTAATCAATAATGGATTTATTTGTTTCACCATAATGCCATGTAGCTTACTTGAGCTTCCACTCAAGATGGGGAGATATAATACTCTCCTAGCAGCCCTGGTAACTCTGACCTGAGTTCAAGAATCGGTTAAGATATAGATCTGGAAAACTATTCTACAAAACCTGCACACTTACTTACTCATTGCCTTAAGATTCAATTATCAAATTTCTAAACACGAACATTCCACCCTGGTAAATAACAAAACATTTTTGAAGCATTTTGTCTACATAATAAGTCTAGATTAGATCATCCTCAGGTTTTACTCCCATATTATTTGGAAATCATTTGAAATAATAGTAATAGAAATGATACAAAGATTAGGAACAGGAATATTGAAGGAAGTAGATGCGAATAGCAGAATCAGAGTAAATATTTTTGTCAGTTAGCTCTGAAAAAAATAAAGCTGAGCCAATGACACACAGGCAATGGATCTCCTCTCCTACTGTGAAGAAAGAAGGCTGAGATTATGTAAAAGAGGTTGAGTCCATTTATTTAATTGATTCCACAAATTTTATCACATCCTGCTATGGATCAGGCATTTGTTAAACAATGGGGTAAATAGATGAAAAAGAACATCAAAATCTCTAACTGCATGGGTAATTCGAACAGGTACTGAAATGAAAAACTAAACATTAAATAATTCCATAAATAAGAATGTAAATGGTGAAGGTTTCAGGCAAAAGTGTCTAGATGTACTCAGACATAAAGCCATCATGGACAGATCTAACCAACAGTGTATCTTGTGGGCAGGATAGGGGTGGATGCTTTGTGTCCACATGAGGTCTCCTTCTAGTACTATTCTGAACACAGGAGCACAATTACTATACATTATTATTTTATGAATCCTCGTTACCTTGCTTCTCCTAAATTATAGAATAGAAAAAAGGCAGTTATCTTTAAAAAGTGTGTAAGATACTTAAAAACAGCTCTATTGGATATGTGTCATATACTCCGTTTTGCCAAGTATAGTCCTGGCTATTTTCTAAGCAGCCTGGAAATTTTAGCATTGAGGGATTCCTCCACAACCTTTTATTGACTGGGGTAATATCACAATTATGTTTTGAGTAGTTGTATGCACTTTAGAACTCCAAATTATTGAAAGTGTTTATCTCTGAGGAAATTAGATAAGGGTGACGAGATGAGGATTAGATCAGTGGAAAGCCTAAAACAAAAGTTTTTCTGATTTAAAATAATAATCAATGACAGTATTAAAAAAATTCATTTCTGTTTATGTTGAGGCTCTGAATAGACAATGATTTCCATGTTTAAAGGAAATTGTGTTACTAGGGAAGCTGAGCCTTGCCATTGGAAAGCTTCATTTCAGTACCCGTTATAAGGGAACAGAATTTGGGGATGTTTGCATCATTTTAATGATGTTTACACCTTGCCTAGAGAAGCCGATGACTGCTGGCGCAAAGGATCAGGGTTGAAGCTGAACTGCATTTGTGTTCATTGTCAAGCAAATTCTGGGGAGATGACAAGTATTATGTTTACCACAAAGGACTGTTTGTAATAAACTGTTTAGCAGGCAGTTTCTACTTCAGAAGTCATGTTAAAAGGGTGTATTCTTGTGTTATGTTTGAGAAAAAAATAGTAACTTGAAATAGTATAGATAGCAATAAAGGGTACCAAAAAAAGAATGAGTTGCTTACCTTCTACTTAGGACTTTGTGAGTTTCAGTTTCTGCATGTATAAAATGGAGACAATGTCTGCCCTGCTAGGAGTCTCATATCTCTCTCTCTCTCTTTCTCTCATCTTAACATCTCTCCATAAACCAGTCATGACAATAATAGATGATCTTTATTGAGTGCTTACTATATGCCAAGAAGTCTTTTATGTTTTATGTGTGTTAACTCTTAATTTTTATAACAATCCTATGAGATTCATACTGTAATAATCCACATTTTACAGATTAGAAAACCAAGGCACAAAGAGGTAGGTAACTTTCCCAAACTTAAATATCTAATTGGTAAGGAGCAAAAGCTGTCCCTCCAAACCCCAGACCATCTGGTTCCAGATTTGTGTACTCTTAAATCCCACGTTATCCTGATTCAGATCTTTAAGACTTTGTGCTTGGATCTAGGTCTGCCAAAATGTTTTTTTTTTTGCATCCTTCCCTAAAGTAATTTCTAGTCACATTTCAAGTTTCTCTACAAGTATCATTTGATGTGGGAAACAAAGGCAAAAGAAAACATTACATTTCCTGTCTGCCTACAGCCCATTGACAAGTCCTTGAAACAGGTGGAATGACTTTCCTCTAGAAGCTCAGCTACCTCGATGTTGACACTTTGCTAATGACAAAAAGCAATCTTAGCTTAACATTATCATGATCCCCCAGGATGCTGTAAGTCTACTTTAACATATAAAAATTCCTTTGGAAACTTTATCTCTACCCCCCCCAAGATACATGTTAGTAACCATCCCCCAAGCATATGACCCACTGATACACATCTGAAGGGTCTCATGACTAAGGTTTTTTTTTTTTTTTAAGATTTTATTTATTTATTTGACAGAGAGAGACACAGCGAGAGAGGGAACACAAGCAGGGGGAGTGGGAGAGGGAGAAGCAGGCTTCCCGCCGAGCAGGGAGGGATCCCAGGACCCTGGGATCATGACCTGAGCCGAAGGCAGACGCTTAACGACTGAGCCACCCAGGCGCCCCTCATGACTAAGGTTTTATTAGACAGTAATGAATGTCCTTTTTCCCAACAATAGCTAGCCCTCTCAAGGTCCTGGAAAACTTGCTTCCAAAATTCCTTAGAGACTTCTGCTATCCCTAACTCCCTCTTAACTTTAAAGTATATAATCGGCCACTCATGATCCCAATGCAGCTTTCTGCCCATGGATCCTGTCCCCGTGCTTAACAAAACTACCTTTTTGCGTCAAAGACATCTCAAGAATTCTTTCTTGACCATTTGCTCCAAAACCCAACATTTCCATATCATAATTGTTGTTGAAAACTGACCTCTGTGTTTCTCTATAATACCAAGATAGAATTTGGGATAAAGAGGAATAATAGCTTTATTGCTTTGCCGGGAAAAGGAGGCTACAGCAGGCTATGGCTTTAAAAAACGATAAGATCCCCCCCTCCATGGAGGAAGAGACTAGGGGGGCTTTAGGGAAATACAGGATCTAGCCGGTTTTGACAGGAATTGTATGTGTGCTGCCAACCTCCTTAGTCATTTTCAGTGTGGCACTGGGTTCCTGAAACAAAAAGCTAAAAAGGGAGAAGGAGAGATTTATGGAAGAGAGGAAAAAGGTTACTTTAAAATCAAGCTTTGCTGAAGCATTAGTGCAGCCATTTTGATTTTTGTTCAACATTATGCTCTTAAGCAGTTTCATAATTTCTTTCAGAAATATTTCACTCAATTCTTCCACTCTAGACTTCTCTGTGCTACCATGTGGATCAGTGTTAACAACTTGAATCACGCTATAATTCATACTTCTTTTTCCTACTTTTCTGTTTTTCCCAACTATTCTGAAAACCTTAGGGGCAAAGACATTATAATTTCTCAATAAATTTTTCCTGTATGTAAATGGTAGTATGCAGACGTAACATGAGACAATTTGGTAAAGCTGCTTTATGAATCATAAAGTACCCATGCAAATGTTACATATAATGATTAATCATTAACAAGGCACTCAGAAAAGTGTTCTCTATATTGAAAATAGGAAAACCATACAAGGAAAGTAGTTCAACAGTGCAAGTACTACTAATTTATGCCTCTGATAAAATAGAAAACATTAACTCTGCTGAATAGCAGATATTAAAGGAAGAGATTTTCTGTTAGTGAATATCATGATGAAATATACCAGATGCAGATAAATAATGACTGTGCAGCCCACATCCATTATATACTCAGTTGAATAGCTGAATAAGAAGGTGAGAAAAGGCTAGCTACACTGGTGCCCTATATATGCAATGAAGTTAGAGATCTCTATTCTTGGGAGATTGCTCAGTAAGAATGAAGGTGGGGATGCCAAAAGGGATTGGCAAGGCTCTCCTTCCAAATACAAGTGGACTATCACTAGCATCTTTGTCTAAAGTGGAGACCTGAAATAGTGTCTCTAAGCTTACAAGAGAGGAAATAATTGGTTTCCAGAAGCAGAGAGACCATCTTTTCACTATAGAATTGCCCCCTTGACAAGATTGTAGTACAGTTCCTAATCTTTCCAATGTGGATAGCAACATCTATCTCATTGGACTCTTTTGGTGATTGTGTATGTTAAGTTGCACATCAGCACATTTGTAAATAGGCTTTTAATAAATTTCAGTTTTATCTAAATCCAAACCCTTGTTTTCCTCCTATGTGTAGTGACCTACATTAATTAGTAGGCCATGTAATTTTAACATTTTGTCTTTAAATGATATACATATAGGCCTGATTTAAATTGGAGTTTCCTTTAAAACTGTCCTAACTAATCCTGTTCGTACAGATGACTAAATGCAATCAATTATGGCGGTTACCTAAGTTAAAGTTTTAATTACTCTCAGTAAATCTACAGTGGTGTAACCTTAACTCCTTAGTAATCAAAGATTATCACATTGCCCAAGAACAACAGAAATTAACCATTCACTGTTAGATATAGCATACTGATTCCTAAGAAATTCTATGACTGAAAATCAGATAAAACATAGTAGTAAAGAAATTAAACAGACTGAGGAGCAGAGCTTATTTAACAGTAACTTTCATTTCAATATTGATAGGATATTTGAATTTGTATATAGCATAAACATCAAAATTAAATATAATTCAGCACTTATAGCAATAGCAGTCCTGGTTATTCATAAAAAAGTATGGATTAGATAGCATGTCTGAAGTGATGCATACTACAGTTTAATCAAAGCTTAAGGACTAGTTGTCGAGAGATGAAGTTGAGAATTATAAATCAGGATTTTTAATATCCACTCACTTTCACATGCATCAGCATAGATAGCCAGGGTATATATTAATTTTTCCCATTTTTATAGATGAAGATATAGGTTCATAGAACAATTAATGCTCTAGGCCAAACCACACAAAGATGAAGAATATGTTATGAAACTTTAGAGACAGTATTCATAATGATAACATTAAGTGTCTATGAAGTGCCAGACACTGTCCTACATGTTCAAGATATAAAAGTAAGCCAAAGTTCTTGATTTCACAGGTTTTTTGCTTTTTGTTTTGTTTTGTTTTCTGGGAGAAGAGGAGCAATAATGTAGTCAGCAGATAAATAACTAGCATGACCTTTAGAATAATGAGTGCTGTAATATAAATAAAGCTGGAAGAGGGGATAGATCATGATGAGGAAAATACTTATATTTCAAATAGTTTATCTATAAAAAGCTTTTCTGAAATGTAAAATTTGAGCATTATCCAAAGGATGTGATGTAGTAAGTTATGAGAAGCCCTAACAGGAGATGTTCTTAAGTTGAGACCTTGGTAGAAATGAATTTGGCATGTTCCAACAATTTCAAGCCCAGTGTAGTGGGACCAGAGTGAGCAAGGGGAGAAATGATAGGAATTGACATCAGTGAAAGAGGCAGCAGCTGAATTATATGTGGCCTTGCAGGAACTTGGAATAATTTGAGCCAGGAAGTGAAATGATTTTTGTTTTTAAAGGATGAAGGCATTATTGGATATCACAATTCCTTGATATCTCTTAGTTTCAGTAATTCTTACATTGATCATTATGTAATTTCTGGTCCCTAAAAGAAAGAGATGAACCACCTCCCCAAAACTGGTGTTTAATGAATGGAAGATTTACAGAGGTTTGAATAGGGTTAGGAGGAAAAAAAATAGAGCATAGTAAACCTTTATCTGTTCTTACTATGAGTCCTTGGTGGCTTTGTCTTTATTTGCATGATACAGATTTCCATTAATTAACACTATTGGCAAGAAAGTATGAAGAAGCTTCCCAATGTATTCAATGGTTTCAGATGCAGTCTTTGCTCCCACAAACCAATTCTCTTTTGTAAACAAACAATACCAAGCTCCTGGGCCAATACAGTGATTCTCTTCTCTGCCTCTTGGTTTAATGGCCTGAGAAGTCCCACATGAAGATTTGAATGTTCCATGGCTATATTCCTACATTGAGGCATTCTTCCATTTGAGTTCAAGGCTTCTAAACTTATTGAACCAAAAGATAAAGGAATAGAAAGCAGAAATTTCTCAGTGGAATGATTAGTGCCAAGAGCCACTTTTATTTCTACCTTTGAATTCCTGGATACGTAGTAATGTAGCTATAAAGTAGAATTCACCTTATATTATTCACTTGTTTAGAGCATAAATTACATCTTCAAATCGGAACCACATGTTTGCAGGGTGTTTCCTCCTACCTGTTATTCTTAAGCTTTCAACAGGCTATTCCATGGATCTATCAAAATGGCTTTTTCCAGATGGATTGAGATAGCAAAGCTAATACAACCCATAATGCTGAAACCAATACTTTAAATCTAAAGTGAGTGCATGTGGACAAATAAAAAAAAATCCATACATGTGTTCATGATCCTTCTGATTTAAATTGGCAAGAGCTTGTACTTCTGTTCTATAGGCGAACTCCTCTTGGACCAGCCCTTGTTTTTTTGTGCCAGCTCTGCTGGGATCTAGCTCTCAGTATGGGCTTAGACTAGGTCGTGAGAGAAGGTAGGAGTATCTTCTTTTTAGCAAAGAAGTTTTGGGGGGTTTAGATGTTCAAAGTCCTTTTCCTTGACTGTGTCAGATCAGATGTTTCCATCCTGTATCTCAGAGTCCCAGTCTTTCCCCTACACTATAAGAAAATTGGACAGGTTGAATATTTACTTGATTTGGCAACTTTACACCCCTTCTATTCAGACCCAGAGAATGTTCAACAGTTGTTGAAACTGGTGAATAGTCTTTCTTCTGTGCTGAAGTAGGCATTAAAAGCATTTACTTGGGCGCCTGGGTGGCTCAGTTGGTTAAGCGACTGCCTTCGGCTCAGGTCATGATCCTGGAGTCCCGGGATCGAGTCCCGCATCGGGCTCCCTGCTCGGCAGGGAGTCTGCTTCTCCCTCTGACCCTCCCCCTCTCATGTGCTCTCTCTCATTCTCTCTCTCTCAAATAAATAAATAAAATCTTAAAAAAAAAAAAAAAGCATTTACTTTCTCCATTCCTCTGTGTAGCCCCTATTCTTGTGAGAAGCAGCACCCTAAGTGAATTTTTCTTTATTCTTCAATGTCATACTAAATTGTCTAAGATACTCTAACTCCCATATCTTGTCCTCCATTTGTACTACTTTCCAATACCATTATCACTGTAAATTTTCTAATCACAATGCCATCGCAAGACATATTACTGGAGGCCCATATTCCCATTTTGATTGTTTGTTTTTTGGGTCCACTCCTGGTATCAATGTATAAAATTCCTAGCAGGAAAATAAGTGTAAGTTCAAAAGGATTAATAAATAACAGCTTGATAGAAGGACTATTATGAGAATGTGGACAGAGTTAAAGAAAACCAACAAGGGTTGATGAAGCACCCTGAGGCTAGCAGCAGAGTTAAGTAACCACTTTGTCAGTGTAATTAACCACATTTGGTTTTTTGTTTTTTGTTTTGTTTTTAAAGGGACTAAGAGGTGGAGCTGTTAGCAGAACCTGAGAGCAATCTGGCTGTAAAGAACCACAAATCAAGCGATATGATTTTTTTAAAGATTTTTATTTATTTACTTTAGAGGGAGAAGGGGGTGGGCAGAGGGAGATGGAGAGAGAAGCAGACTCTCCGCTGAGCACAGAGCCCGACTTGGGACTGATCTCACAACCCTGAAATCATGACCTGGGTCGAAACCAAGAGTCAGCCGCTTAACTAACTGAACCACCTGGGCGCCCCAAGAGATATGATTTTTAATAGAGGAAATCATTCTTTGCCAGCCTAGAGTCCAGAAAGGAGAACTTCTCTTTTTATCCCATTCTCCAGTCTCTAGCTAGTACTTTTCATTGATCAAAACCAAATAGAAATTAGAGAACAAAACAACCATAAAAATAACACTTCTGGAACACTCGGTAGAGGAAGGTGGAGAGTATGAAAAATGGATCTAGAACTTACAAAATATGCATAGCATAGCCATCCTTCCATTCTGTTCATAATATCTAGCAATGTTCACAAAAAGAATAAATTGCCCTTAGATGTGAAGCTTCAGATACTGAGAACCAGACTATATAATTCTCACTTAATCTCAAACTTGAAATTTTAGGTGTCTCAGTCTAGGAACTCTGAAGCTAAGCCACAGATTCACATACATCCTGTGAGACCTGTTCTGCAGTAAGATAAGTAAGCTTTAGAGTCATTTTTCAGGGACCGTGTTTTGTTATTGACTTCTTAAAAAACAATCAGGCTAGATCGGCATTAAAATTACATCAATTTACTGAAATTGCTATCGCTTTGGTAGCTCTTATATAGACTGCAATTTGAAATCAACTGTCAAGACAATGCTCCCTAGAATCCCTTATTCTGCCAGTCTCTTTTCATGTAATAGAATAGAATAGAAATGAAAAGAACAGCATTTGGGCATAATTCACTTTAGGAAACACATTTTCATCTATTATATCATTATTACCTGGTTGGAAAATTAAATATGTTTCTCACAGGCATTCCCAAGAAAGTGTCTATAATTTAGTAAGGTGATAAAAATAATTCAACATAATTTATTTAGTAGCTATTGTATGTCTAGTACTGTTGAAGGTTGGCTTAAAAAACTATGAAATTTTTATATTCTTCCTTTAAAAGGTTAATTAATTGACCACCTCACACACAAGATATAGATACAGTAACTCATATGCTGGTGTAGGGGCACTGGACTTCAAAATTGAAATTTTTTTTATTTGTATTTTGTTTTGTTTTGTTTTAATTCCGATATAGTTAACATACAGTATTATATTAGTTTCAGGTATACAATATAGTGATTCAACAATTCTATACATTACTCAGTGTTCATCATGATAAATGTACTCTTAAATCCCCATCATCTATTTTGCCCATGCCCCCACTCACCTCCCCTCTGATAATCATCAGTTTGTTCTCTATAGTTAAGATTTTGTTTTTTGGTTTCTCTCTCTCTCTTTTTTCCTTTTTCCTTTGTTCTGTTTGTTTTGTTTCTTAAATTCTATATGAATAAAATCATGTGCTATTTGTCTTCCTCTGACTATTTTGCTTAGCATTATACTCTCTAGCTCTATCCATGTTGTTACAAATGGCAAGATTTCATTTTTTTGAATGAATATATAGTGGAATATTATTGGATATCATTGGATATATATATTATTGAATATATATATATATATATCTCCATATATATCACTTCTTCTTTATCCATTCATCTGTCGATGGACACTTGGGCTGCTTCCATAATTTGGCTACTGTAAATAATGCTGCTGTAAACATAGGGGTGCATATATTCCTTTGAATTAGTGTTTTTGAATTTTTTGCTAAATACCCAGTAGTATGATTCCTAGATCACAGGGTAGTTCTATTTTTAACTGGTTTGAGGAACTTCCATACCATTTTCCACCATGGCTGTACCAGTTTGCATTCCCACCCACAGTGCAAGAGGGTTCATTAATCTCCCCATCCTCACCAAAATTTGTTGTTTCTTGTGTTTTTATTTTAACCATTCTGACAGGTGTGAGGTGATATCTCATTGTGATGTTGATTTGCATTTCCCTGATGATGAGTGATGTTGAGCATTTTTTCATGTGTCTGTTGGCCATCTGTCTTCTTTGGAGAAATGTCTGTTCATGTCTTCTGCCCATTATTTAATTGGATTACTGTTTTGGGGATGTTGAATTGTATAAATTCTTTTTGTATTTTTGTATTTTGGATACTAAACCTTTACCAGATATGTCATTTGCAAATATCTTCTCACATTCCATAGGTTGCCTTTTAGTTTTATTGATTGGTTTTTGTTTTTGTTTTGATTTTTGTTTTTGCTGTGCAGAAGCTTTCTAATTTTGGCAAGGTTTGTTTTTGGTTTTATTTTCCTTGCCTCAGGAGTTTATATCTATCTTTCTCTTATTGATGTGATATATCACATTGATTGGTTTGTGAATATTGAACCACCTTGCATCCTGGAAATCTATTTGATCATGATAAATGATTATTTAATGTGCTGTTGATTTGATTTGCTAGTCTTTTGTTGAGGATTTTTGCATCTATGTTCATCAGAGAAATTGGCCTGTAGTCCTCTTTTTGTGGTGTCTTTACCTGGTGTTGGTATCAGGGAAATGCAGTATTTGTAGAATGAATTTGGAAGTCTTCCTTGCTCTTCTATTTTTTGGAATAGTTTGAGAAGAATAATATTAACTATTTTTTAATGTTTGGTAGAATTCACTTGTGAAGCCATCTGGTCCTGGAGTTTTGTTTGTTAAGAGTTCTTTGATTACTGATTCAGTATCATTGCTGGTAATTGATCTACTCAAATTTTCTATTTCTTCTTGGTTAAATTTTGGGAGGTTAAGTGTATCTAGGAATTTATCCATTTCTTCTAGATTGTCCAATTTGTTGGACAATTTGCTTCTTGAGGTAGGCCTTTATTGCTATAAATTTCCCTCTTAGAAATGCTTTTGCTGCATTCCAAAGGCTTTGGACTGTTGTGATTTCATTTGTATTTTTTTCCGTGCACTTTTTAAATTTCCTGGTTGACCCATTCATTGTTTAGTAGCATGTTATTTAACCTCCATGTATTTGTGGTCTTTCCAGATTTTTTCTTGTGGTTGACTTCTAGTTTCAGAGTATTGTGGTCAGAAAACATGCATGGTATGATTTCATTCTCCTTGAATTTGTTGAGGTTTGTTTTGTGGACTAATATGTGATCTATTCTGGAAAATATTCGTGTGCACTTGAAAAGAATGTGTATTCTGCTGTTTTAAGGTGGAATGTTCTGAATAGATCTGTTAAATCCATCTGTTCCAGTGTGTCATTCAAAGCCATTGTTTCCTTGTTGATTTTTTGTTTAGATATCTGTCCATTGATGTAAGTGGGGTGTTAAAGTCCCCTACTATTATTGCATTATTATCGATTAGTTCCTTTATGTTTGTTATTAACTGTTTTATTTTTTTGGGTGCTCCTATGTCGAGTGCATAAATATTTACAATTATATCTTCTTGTTGGATTGCCCCCTTTATTATTATATAGCGTTCTTCCTTGTCTCTTGTTACTGTCTTTGTTTTAAAATCTATTTTGTCTGTAAGTATTGCTACCCAGGCTTGCTTTTCACATCTATTTGTATGTAAACACTTCTCCATCCCTTCACTTTCAATCTGCATGTCTTTAGTTCTGAAATATGTCTCTTGTAGGTAGCATATCCTACATTCCATCACCCTATATCTTTTAATTGGAGTGTTTTAGTCCATTTACAGTCAACATAATTATTGATAGGCATGTATTTATTGCCATTTGTTACTGGTTTTATGGTTGTTTTTGTAGTTTTTTCTCTGTTCTGTTCTTCTCTTGCTCTCTCCTCTCATAATTAGTTGGCTTTCTTTAGTGATATACTTGGATTCCTTTCTTTATTTTTTTGCTTATTTATTACTGGTTTTTTATTTGTGGTTACTATTCAGTGTGTATATAACATCTTCTCTATATAGCAGTCTATATTAAATTACTGATTGCTTAAGTTTGAACCCATTCTTTACTTTTTCCCATGTTTTAGGTATATGGTGTCATATATCACATTCTTTTATTTTGTGAGTCCCTTGACTGATTTTTACAGATATACTTATTTTTGCTTCTTACTTCCCTTACTCTTGCTTATGGTCTTTCCTTTCCACTCAGTCTCCTTTAACATTTCTTGTAGGGCTGGTTAGTGGTCATGAATTCCTTTAACTTTTGTTGTCTGGGAAACTCTTTATCTCTCCGTCTATTCTGAATGATAGCCTTGCCAGATAAGAGTATTCTTGGCAGGGGGCACCTGTATGGCTCAGTCGGTTAAGCATCTGCCTTCAGCTCAGGTAATGATCCCAAGGTCCTGGGATCGAGCCTTGCATCAGGCTCCCTGCTCAGCTGAAGTCTGCTTCTACCCCTTCCTTTGCCCCTACCCCCACTCATGCACGCTCTTTCTCAAATAAATAAATAAAATGTTAAAAAAAAAAAAAAGAGTGTTCTTGTCTGCAGATTTTTTTCCTTTTAGCACTTTGAATATGTCTTGCCACTTCTTCTGGCCTGTAAAGTTTCTGCTGAAAAATTAGCTGATAGCCTTATAGGGCTTCCCTTGGATGTACTTGTTTTCTTTTCTCTTGCTACTTTTAAAATTCTCCCTTTATCACTACTTCTTGCCATCTTAATTACTGTGTGTCTTGGTGTGGACCTCCTTGGGTTGAATTTTTGGGGGGATCTGTGTGCCTTCTGGATCTGGATTTCTGTTTCTTTCCCCAGATGTGGGAATTTTTCAGCTGTTATTTCTCCAAATAAATTTTCTGCCCCTCTTGCTCTCTCTTCTCCTTTTGGGATTCCTATAATGCAAATGTTATTACCCCTGTGGAGGCACCAATTTACCAAGTTTATTCTCACTTTGCATATATATATATTTTTTTTTTTTTTCCTCTCACCTGCTCAGCCTGATTACTTTCCATTACACTGTCCTCAAGGTCACCGATTCATTCTTGTGCTTCTTCTAGTCTATTATTTATTCCATCTAGTGTATTTTTAATTTTAATTATTTTATTCTTCATCTCTGATTCGTTCTTTTTTATCTAATTGTTAAGGGTCTCACTGATGTCTTCTACACTTTTCTCAAGTCCAGTGGGTATCTTTATGATCATTAATATAAATTCTCTATCAAACATATTACTAATTTCCATTTCCCTTAGATCTTTTGCTGTGCTGTGATTTTGTCCTGTTCTTTCATTTGGGACATATTCCTCTGTCTCCTCATTTTGTCTGACTCTCTGTATCTATTTCGGTGTGTTAGGAAAGACAGCTATGTCTTCTCCACTTGAAAGTAATAGTCTTATGAAGAGGAGGTACTGTAGTGCCCTGTGTTCAGTGTCTCTGTTCACTGGAACCTGGAGCTTCATGAGTATCTTCTATGTGTGACATGTGTGCCCTGCTGTTGTGGCTGAGCCACGTTTTCCTTCAGTCCAGTTGTCCACAAACATTGGGGCTCAATCATGACCAAAAATTTATTTGCCATTTTTATGCAGTCCAAAGTTAAAGAATCTGTACCAGTACCTGCATTTGATACCCACAACCTGACCACTAAAATAAAGTTTCAGGAGCCCAGAGTAGACCCCTCAGATAAGCAGCACTACCTAGAGAATGTGGTTTTAACAAGTAAAGGTTTCATTTGTAAGTTGCACAGGCCTCCCCCACACTGTAAAAAAGCATTTGGTTATTTAATTGCCATGAAGAGAAAACTAAAATACTCAGGACCTTGTGGAAAGATTAATAGTAAATAATAAATATGTCTGATTCCCTTGGGTGATAAAAATTTATATATACATTTCTTTGGGTTCAGAGAGACTATGAAATCTAATATATATCACAAAACAAGATTAGTATGATTATAATATAAACTTACATTTCAGGGGAAAAAATGTACATTAGAAAATTTTATTTAAAGAATTGGAACTTTGTCTCATACAACAGATAAAAAGATTTGGATAACCAAATATTCAAAGTTAACATTCAGATAAGAATTGATTGAGCATTAAATATTCACAATATGCAAGATTATCATTCTTTGGTATTACAGTAATTAAAGTAACAGCTACTGTTTATTGAATGCCTTATATATATGCTAAGAATTGTACTCAGTTTTTAAAATATATGTTCATATGCCCTAAATAAGTTTTATTTTCCCCATTATATATAGGTGAAGAACTCAAATAGTTCAGGTAATTTGCTTTTGTTAACATAGCTAATAAATTAGACTTGGTAACCAAGACTGTCTAAAAAATCTGTGCCTTTATTTCATTATTCTTGGTTCCTGCCTTTTTTCCTTTGATATAGGGACAAGAAAGCTATGATTGTTACAAAAAAAAAAAAAAATCTCTGAGGTCACTAGCTTTGGGAACAGAGCTGGATTGGAGCACAAAGATGAGAGACAGCCTGAATATTTTTCATCCCTTCAAAATTATTTGTGTACTTCATGAAGCCAAGTTTCCCCATCTTGCACCACAGCTACTTTCTAAAAAGTTTGCAGACTCTGGCTGGTAATTGATTCCTGCCAAGATTTTACTGAATGCCTTAGGAATTAATAGGATAAAAGCAAGTTAGAAGAAAACAAAACAAAAAAGCTAACATTAATTGAGCTCTTACAAAATGGCAGGGCCTATTTGCAGAACTTTGCAAGTATTGTAACAATAACTGTGGAATGGGTTCTATTATAATCTGCATATTATAGGTGATGAAATGGAGTTTTCCAACATCACCCGCTGAAACTATGATTCAAACACAGGTTATTACACATCATGAAGGCTTAAATGATACTATATTAAATTGTTAGATATAAAACATCCTATACTCTATCATTTAAACACCATTGTGTATCAGGTATTTGATATTTCTCTCTCCAAAGACAAGCAATGAGAAGTATGGTTCCCGGGCCATACTAGGCCTCCTTAATGAGGGTGAAAGGGAGGAGAAGAAAACCTTGAAGACATGATTCTCCACTCTGACTTACTTCTCAGTACTCTTCCACTCCTCGCTCTTCCCCTTTGCCCTCTTTGTCCTTCAGGGTCCATAGGATTCAGGAGCTCTTTGTTTAAGCAGTGAGATGAGCCCCACATCGGTGTTGATCTATCTGACCTTTGACCAGTATGCTGCTCCATGGGGGAAAATGAAACTGGGGGGAGTTGGCACCTCCTTTGGGTTAGACTGGTTTATATTTTCACCGTAAGTGATGAGAGACTTCACTGTTACTTTCATTTTGGTTCCTTGTTTTTAATCAGTTACTCTAACACCTGACAGCTCAGCTGTCTCACCTGCTCAGCTGAGTTCCTGCCAGACAAGAGTGATCTGTTTATGTTTTCTAACTTTGTGAGAGATACTTTAAAATTGGATGAAACAGACTTTCCCTTCTGGTTAGGGTACAGAAATTCACTAGAGACTTTCATTCTCATCCTTACAATCAAAACAAGACAGATAATCTTAAAAAAGTCATAGTTTGAAAAAAAAATCAGAGTGCTGAAGTGGCCAGGGCCTCCCACAAATGCAGATACAGCCACCCTCCAAAGGCAGGGATCAGAGCAAGAGAGCTAAGAGAAATCCATCAGAGTCTCTTTGAGATGTCAGTTACCAGAAAAGTTTAGAGAAATCTCCCTCATCCAATCTCTTCTACCCAAAAATACAATTAAGAAAATGAATAGGTAAACACACAAAAGGCAAAAAATTATTCTCACATTTCTGTCAATTGACTTATATTAAAAAATGAAAAGAACTCATGAAAATTAATAATGAAAAGATAATTTAACAAAAATAAAGAAACTGGAAAAAAAACTCAAATAATAGTTCACAAATGAAGGTATATCAGTGGCACATAAACACATAAAAAAAGGTTCTCAACATAAGCAGTCATCAAGGAACCACAAATTAAAACAACTATATAGCACTTTAGAACTAATAGAATAGCTAAAAAATAAAAGCCTGATAATGCCAAATGTTGATGTGGTATAGAACAAAACTGGAGGTTCTATGTGCTTCTGTTGGGTAAAATTATAAAACTAAATTGGAGAAGTGCTTGGCAGTTTCCTGTAAAGTGAATCATATACCAACCTAAGGACCATACTATAGTAGAATGAATCCTGAATAAGTCACAAAACATAGATATCTGCCCCAAGTCTGTCATTTAATATTACTTATACTACAGAAATACTATTTACTCTTTCTAAAGCTCATTTTCCTCATTTATAAAGTAAATACTTTGAAGAGGTAGCTTTAAAAATCTTTACAAACTCTCAAATATACATGTAATTCTATGTAATGAAGGCACAGAATGAGCATGCAGAATGCATGAGAAGTAGACTGCATCTTAAAGACCACAAATGGACTATAGATTGAATAGGAGTAAGACAGGCAAATCTATTGACACATTCTGTGGCCATAATTGGATACAGTGTTTAAGTAATAGAATAGGCTAGTTTAAGATCAGTCTGTTCTGGATATTTTACTAAGCTGCTAAATTTTAAAGCTTTACAAGCCTAATGTGAACTCCCTCTCCTGCCTTTTATTCCTTTATCCTGATTCCAGGCTTTCTGGTTCGTAAGCAGATGCCTGAAATATGAAAACAGAGGGATTTTTTAAAATTTGTGTATTTTTCAAAGTTGGGAGGGGACTCTATAGTGAAAGTGTGAAGTATTTTATTTATGGGTTTTTAATAGGATCAGGAGAGATGTGGAAAATAAATTTTAGAAGAGAAAGGAGAAAAATGCTCCCTTCTCAGTAGTTTTCCATTGTCTTCAGGATGGTGTACCTTAGGACAGCACGTAGCAGAAGCTAATTCCCATGTCAAAGGAAACAAGCAGTAGAGGTCTTCAAAATTAAATCATCTGGAGTTCCCTAGAGCCTCCTTGTTTCCAGTTTCTACTAAGGACCATGTGTGTTCAATGTTTCCTTAGATTTCTACATTCTTTTATTAAATACCATCTGTTGGGTAGAGAGCCTAAGAGATTAGGGTCACCTTAAACCTTGATACTCTCTACTGCAATGTTTGGATGGCTTCATTGGTTGACTTACTATTTTTTTCTTTATATTTTTGTGACCTTTTTTTTGGCAGAAGTTAGTAATTTCATTACTAAACATGTATAATACTGACAAATTATGCAATAGTGCACTTTATTGTAAAAACTTTTCAGCTACCTGAGTATAACTGATCTGCACTTTGAGGAATTTTGCAAGTTCAATCGGCTAGAAAACTTTTTTTCTTTTTCTTTTTTTTTTTAATCAGTGAGTTCTGTGTGAAAATCAGGGTAGATTAAAAATCTATCTTGGGCAATGTAGTTGCATCAAAATGCAAATCAAAGTTTGATTTGAAAGTTCTTGCAAGGGGGAGTAGGGAGAACTACATTTGGTAAAATGTTTGTTCCAAGACAAGCAGTTCTAGTCTTAATGTGTTTCTGAAATAATTTGGAGAATTTGGGGAAATCAACAATTTTTTTTTAAGATTTCTTATTTGAAGTAATTTACATGTTCTCATAAGAGCAGTTATAATGAACTGGGGTGTGTTTTTTGAGTTAGGTCTCTCCTCTTTAGGCCAACTGTGAGGAAATTGTGAGACGTTGCCCTTAGTGTTTTTGACAGAACCATTTTCATTTTAGAGGAGTTCTACAAAGAAATGTTTTAATTATGTCAAAGATTTTAACAAGGGTTCTTACATACTCATCCTTAATTCCATATTTACTCTGAGGCTATTTCTCATTTTGAAAATTTGTGTTGGCTTCAGAAAATCACTTTGGCTCTTCTTCATTTACTCTAGACTCTTCTAGAAACAGAACTGTTTGGGGTTTTTTTCCCTTTAATTTGTCTTTCTCCTAACAATCTGTCAGTGCAGCTGAAAGAAGCCAATTGGAATTTGGAACACTCTGTCTGGAAATTGCTTTGGCTAACTGTGTATGTTCACCAAGTAGTTTCTCTACCTTCTAAATTACAACAACCTCTAACAGCAAATCTCTCACTGTTCTTCATGCCTCCAGCAGCAGTCTCACTTTCTTTCCAGCCTTCCCCCTCCAACTTCATCCTAAAGCCATTGCCACATGTTTTAGGTTTTAGTTATGGTAGCATCCCACACCTGGAATTGATTTCTGATTCAGTTATCTATTGCTCTGAAGGAAAAAAAAAAAAAGCTGCCCAAAACTTAGTGACTCTAAACAGCAAGGATTTACTAGTTTTGGCAATTTTTTTTTTTTATTGCCCACCTAGTCAATTGTTTGGTTTTCTCCAGGGATTACTTCTGAAGCTTCAAATATTGATAGTTTGACTGGAGTTGGAGGATCCAATATGACTTGCTTCATATGCATTTGTTTATACAGGCTATAGGCTCTGCTGCCTTAGTGTTCTTCCGTGTGACCTCTCTTCCTTTCAGTTGGCTAAACTCGGCTTCTTGACAGCAAGGTGGTTTCCAGATTTCAAAAGATTTAGTGTATGATGTGTTAAAGCCTAGTCTCAGAAACTCACAGGATATTACGTTTGTTTCATTATATGGCTCAAAGTAAGTCACAGTGCTATTCCACATTCAAAAGGTGAAGAAATCATCTACTTCTTGTTGGAAAAAACCACACATTCACATTGCAAAGAAGTGTGGGCAAGCCAAGTTATGTTTAATTGGGGTCATTGTTACAGATATCTAGCACATCAGTAAAATGTTCATTCTATAAATTTTTCTTCTGGTTATAGTGAAACTCTTAAAATTATTAGATCTTTCCTACCAATCTGCTGGCATCACTTACTCTTCTTCCATACCTGATTACAAAGGTCACCAGTTCTAAAGTTCTGTCAACCTGAATATGTTTTGTCCTTGCGTTTCCATCTTAATATTAATGGTCAAGAAGGGTACTCCAAACAGCGTGTGTTTTCCTAGAAGTACTGTAAACTCTATTTCTTTTTAAAAGACTTACTGTGTACAGTTTAAACTCTGAGATATTATTCCATTATATTCTTGCTTGCATATTTTCTGACAAAAAAACTATAATCAATCTGATCTTTACTTCTGTGTAGAGTAGACACATCTCCCCTGCAGGCCCCCCACACATTTGGCTGCTTTTTAAATAGTTTCTTTATTGATGGTTTTCAGCAATTTTATTTTAATGTATTGTTGCATGCATGTGTGTGTGTGTGTGCACATTTGTGTGCATGTGTGTTTTGCTTTTTTCCCCCCTTAGCTTCTTGGACCTGTTGTTTTTATAGTTTTCATGAGATTTGGAAAAATTCATTCATCATTCCTTTAATTCCCCCCCACTACTCATCTCTTCTTTAGGACTCTAATTATACATTCATTAAATTGTTACTAATTTTTTCAGCTACCTTTGTATGAATGTTTCAGTTTTTATAAATTCTATGGATGTATCTTTAAGTACATTGATCTTTCTTTCTGTAGTCTCTAGTCTTCTATTAATTTTATCCAGTTGAATTTTTATTTCAGACATTGTATTTTTTGTCTCTGAGTGTTTTATTTTTTTAGTATCTTCTGTTTCCCACTTCAATATGTCTGTGCTATCTTTTATTTTTATTTTTATTTTTTTTTTTTTAAAGATTTTATTTATTTATTTGACAGAGAGAGACACAGCGAGAGAGGGAACACAAGCAGGGGGAGTGGGAGAGGGAGAAGCAGGCTTCCCGCAGAGCTGAGAGCCCGACGCGGGGCTCGATCCCAGGACCCCGGGATCATGACCTGAGCCGAAGGCAGACGCTTAACGACTGAGCCACCCAGGCGCCCCTGTGCTATCTTTTAAGCCCTACCATATATATATATATATAACTATTATGGTATCTTTATTTCTGGTTCCTAAATTTCTGTCATTCCCCACCCCTTACCCCCACCCTTTTGACTTATTCTTGTTTGGCTTAAGAGTCATATGTTCCTGTCTCTTGGCATGTCTAGTAGATTTGTATTGGATGTTTAACTTTTAATGTCTGGAATTTTTTATATTCCTTTAAATAATGGGTATTTTTCTGGACTCTGAGCTTGTTGGGAATGAGTTTCACCTCTCCAAGTCCTGTTTTTTTACTTTACTAAAAAGATTCAGAGAAGGCTTCACTCCAGTGATAGGTCATCCCTATTACAGAATGTGGTTTATCTGGAGGCACTAGGGAATGCTAAAGGAATTCTCCAAGTGCTCTCTATTTTGACTGTACAGAGCAAGAACAACTTCCCAACATGTGTGAGCTTTTAGAGTGGTTTAGCCTGGCTTTGTGGAGATGCACTGTGTACTTTCAGAGCCTTATACTTACCAGTGACTCAGGGACACCTCTTCAGAGTTCTGCCTTGCAAATTCTCACCACTTCATCCTCCCTGCACTCTGATCTCCCTTCCTCTCCTCAACTCAGAGAAATCACTGTGCTGAGAAAAATGCCTCCAGGCAGCAATCTCAGTCAGTGTCACAACAGTTGTTTTATAGATTTCTGTTGTTTCCAGGTGTTCACAGCATGAGGATAATCTGCGCACTATGCCACACATTCAAAAGCAGAAAGCCCCCGGTAATAACATCGTTAATGTTTTCTCTTTCACACACACACACTCACAAATCTGAGAAGGTTGAAAATGCATCGTTCGTTATCATTGCCATTGATTTTCTCCAGACCATTTTCATTTCAAGAAATAATTTTAAATATTCTTAGCTTAATTTTAAAAGTGCTGTTTATTTCACCAAATCAAGATATACTTTGCTGGTAATTGCAATTAATGACATGCAGACTTTAGTCCCCAAACACATTTTATTTTATTTTTATTTTTTAAGTAGACTCCATGCTAGGCATGGAGCCCACCATGGGGCTTGAACTCACAACCCTGAGATCAAAACCTGGGTTGAGATCAAGAGTCAGATGCCCAAATGACTGAACCACTCAGACTTCCCCTCAACACACTTTAAATATGATTATAATAACAATGTTGAATGCTTTCTACTTGATGATAAACATTTATATTCCTTCTCCAATTATGTGGTTCTTCAATTGTCTTTTGAGACTACTATAGCTTTTATTGTTATCTAGCTTCATAGTAAACCATGAATAGACAAGTAGATATTGAAAAGAAATATGATTATTCCCCATCCCTCCTTCTCCCTCCCCCCAATATTCTTTCTCTATGTCAAAACACAAATTATTAAGGTTTTCGTATTTCTGTCTAATGCATGTAAATGTATTGTATAGCTACAGTTTTTTGGAAAAGTCAGTCTTTTAGGAATTGTTTTTCAGACCTTCAATAATTTTTTTCTTTAAATTTCAACAACAGAAAACACAAATTATTTTTCTACTTGTAAACTCTTCAAAAGTACAGGCCAAATTTCACACTGGGCTTCAGGTATGCGTAGAATGTGATAGCGAATCACAATTTACAGTTGGGAAGCCTGCTTAATTACCCAGCAACTACTGGATCAAGTCTATGTATGGCCCTTTTAACTTTCAGCCTCACATATTCTGTTCCCTATTAACATTGGACTGTTAATGAAAACTCTAACTTTCATGTCTCAGCCCTTGATTCATTTTGTCCTCTCAGCTTAGATGTCCAAAATAATGAATTACATTTCTAGAAGACATCCACTTGCAAAGAAACTAGTTAAAATTTTCTTTTCTCCATAAGAATGCTCCTTCTCAATCCCCAACTATAATTTTCCAGGACATGTTACTATAATATCTTAATTAGCTGAGGCAGATTATCTACAAGGTTTGGGTTTACAGTGTGCATTTCTCTTAGCATCTGTAAAACACGACTTGTCAGTTAAAAATGCAGTGAGTTCTGCATTGCTTTCCCTTTTATTTATTTACTTATCTATAGTTTTTTTTAACAAATATCTTATAAATGCTGTATAATTAACTGTTTCATAAGCAGTGCTGTGGTGTCTATTTTCTCTCTTTCTCTTGAGAAGAAGAAACAATGAAATCTCTGTCATCACTACTACTGCTAATAATTATTATAGCTAACATTTCTCTTGTACTTGCAAAGTGCTAGATACTGTTCTCAGGACTTTCTGTGAAAAACTCATTTAAAAAACAATATTACAAGGTATGTTTGATTATTTTCTCCTATTTTATTTTATAAATGAGAGAACCAACACAGAGAGTCCACTGACAGATGGTGAAACCAGGGTTAAAACCCACACTATGTACCACAACTGCGATGAGCTAACATGCCCACATTGTCTCAGTTAGGAGGGATGAAAATGACCATTGTTAAGTTCTTTTGCTTAAAATGTCTGCACTAAATCTTTGATACATAAAATGTTGTGAATGTTAAAATGATGACATACAAATGCAAAAATGTGCTGTAAGTTTGTAGAACTATCATTGGCTAGAAATTAGTTCATTGTGTAATTAATTGCCTAACCTTGTTCATCTATGAAAAGGAACTGTTTCTGTCAGATATTCAGTGCCTTTCTATATCTAACTTATGCCTTATACCTAATAGGCATTTAATAAATATTTATTGAAACATAAAGATGAATAAACATATGTGCATAAAGCTATAAAACTTTGTCCTTATGTATGTAAATATTCAGAATGATCGAAGTATATTACAATTTTCAAAGATGTGTGTATTCTAAACTCTGTGTGTGTGTGTTGTGTATATGTGTGTGTGTGTATTTTGGGGGGTGAAAGTACTGTGTGTCTCTCTTTTTTTTTTAAGATTTTATTTATTTATTTGACAGAGAGAGAGAGACAGCGAGAGAGGGAACACAAGCAGGGGGAGTGGGAGAGGGAGAAGCAGGCTCTCTGCCGAGCAGGGAGCCTGATGCGGGGCTCGATCCCAGGACCGTGGGATCATGACCTGAGCCAAAGGCAGACCCTTAACAACTGAGCCACCCAGGCACCCCAAGTACTGTGATTCTAAATGACTAGAATTACTGTTCTTCATCCACCTGATGATACTTAATTATGGCTTAAAGGAGCCCTGTTGCAGTTGAATTAAATGGCCCTCAGAATAAAAAAAAAAGTAATTTTGACATTTCCCATGTATACTAATAGCAACTGAATTCAGAATGTAAGTGATCCATTGTCTCTGAGCTGTCTCTTTGTGCCTAATAATTAGTAGCTCTTATTTTGTGTGGTATCACATCTTTAATCTGGGACATCTATTGTGTAGAAAATTAAAATCTGCATTTATCAGAATAATCATGATAGTACTTTGTAATTGATAGTACTTTTTATCCATGGGCTTCACTAAAGCATAGAAGTATTAATTAAATTTTATGGTATTGTATTTCCTTTAAAATATGTGTGCAGAAAGATCAAGATATCTTTATATTTTCCAAGAGATTAGAAATACACAAATGTTTGTGAAAAAAACACTGCCCTTTTTCTCTTTTATTTGATTTTGAGAATATTTGACACTCTTGACTGACAAAGTGTATTTCCTTTCTAATGGACTCTCCATATATAAGATCAAAATATTTAAGATTTCAAGTCAATAATCAAGTCAAAAAATGGGCAGAAGACATGAACAGACACTGCTCCAAAGAAGACATATGAATGGCTCACAGACCCATGAAAAAATGTTCAACATCATTAGCCATCAGGGAAATCCAAATCAAAACCACATTGAGATACCACCTTATACCAGTTAGAATGGCAAAAATTGACAAGGCGGGAAACAACAAATGTTGGAGAGGATGTGGAGAAAGGAAAACCTTCTTATACTGTTGGTGGGAATGCAAGTTGGTATAGCCACTTTGGAAAACAGTGTGGAGTTTCCTCAAAAAATTAAAATTAGAGCTACCCTATGGCCCAGCAATTGCACTACTGGGTATTTACCCCAAAGATACAGATGTAGTGAAAAGAAGAGGTACATGCACTCCAATGTTCATAGCAACAATGTCCACAATAACCAAACTGGAAGAAGCCAAGATGCCCTTCAACAGAGGAATGGATAAAGAAGATGTCATCCATATATGCAATGGAATATTACTCAGCCATCATTTGCATCAACATGGATGGGACTGGAGGAGATTATGCTAAGTGAAATAAGTCAAGCAGAGAAAGTCAGTTATCATACGGTTTCACTTATTTGTGGAACATAAGGAATAGCATGGAGGACATTAGGAGAAGGACGGGAAAAATGAAGGGGCAAAATCAGAAGGGGAGACAAACCATGAGAGACTATGGACTACGGGAAACAAACTGAGGGTTTCAGAGGGGAGGGGGATGGGGGAGATGGGTTAGCCCGGTGATGGGTATTAAGGAGGGCACGTATTGCATGGAGCACTGGGTGTTATATGCAAACAGTGAATCCTGGAACACTACATCAAAAACTAATGATGCACTATATGGTGACTAACATAACATTAAAATAAAATGAAATGAAATAAAATAAAATAATAAAATAAAAAAAATAAAATAAAATAAAATAAAATAAAATAATAAAATAATAAAATAAATGTTTAAGATTTCAGGGGCCTAGGTGGCTCAGTCAAGCTAAGCATCCAACTCTTGATCTCAGCTCAGGTCTTGCTCTCAGAGTTGTGAGTTCAAGATCCCCATGTTAGGCTCCACACTGGGCATGGAGCCTACTTTAAAAAAAGGGGGGAGGTCCCTGGGTGGCTCAGTCGGTTAAGTGTCCAACTCTTGGTTTTGGCTCAGGTCTTGCTCTCAGGGCGGTGAGATAGAGCCCCATGTTGGGCTCCATGCTCAGTGCAGAGTCTGCTTGAGATTCTCTCCCTCCTCCCCCACCTCTGCCTCTCCCCCACTAAAATAAATAAATAAATAAAATCTTAAAAAGAATTTCCTTCTTTAAAAAAAAAAAGAATTTAAAATTTCATTAAGATAAAATACCTGTTGTGGCACTTGGATCGCAGTCAGTTGAGCGTCTGCTGTCAGCTCAGGTCATGATCTCTAGTTCCTGGGATCAAACCCCATGTTGGGCTTCCTGCTTGGCAGGGAGTCTGCTTCTCTCTCTCACTCTGCCCCTCCCCACTGCTCCTTCTCTCTCTCTCTCAAATAAATGGGTAAAATCTTTAAAAAAATAAAATGAAATGCTTGTTTTATTTTCATAGAGAAAACCAACTATTACTGGCCAGTACTTCTCTTTAGTTAATGTTGTTCTTTACTTCAACTCTAAATATTTCCAGTTATCTTCCCTAGCACTGTTAGCTTCTGAAAGATATTTCAGTCACACCTATGTTTTAAAAATAATTTGTTGTATTTCTTATTCAAATTTTTAAGAAAAATAATTATGTGAAAAAAATTCTCTTGACTCTTGATTAATATTCAAACATGCTTTTGTTCCAGAGCTTTCCTAGGTTAAACATTTTTTTTACCTACTAAGTAACATATAATAGTTAAGACTAAGCATTTTAGAATCAGCTGAACCTGAATTAAAGCCTCCTCTCTGTTCATTATGTGTGGTTTGACTGAAGACAAATCACTTCCAATGTTTAAGTCTAAATTAGCTAATCTTTAAAATGGGTGTGTATACTTCATGGGTTTATAAGGATAATCAAATAAGATCATGGATGTAGAGGTCTTCTTAGCACATAAACAATAAAATGTAGGGGCTCATAGCTATGATTTATCCCTTTACTAGTTCTCTGGCCTCATCCTCTACCACGTTATCTAACTCATTCTGCTTCAGCAACAGTGGATGTCTTATTCCTCTAAAGCACTGATGTCTTGTGGCACTTTCTACAACGAAGGGAAAACACTACCTTATGCAGTTTCTGCTAGCCATGTGTGGTTATTGTATACTTCAAATGTGTGTAGTGTCATCAAGGAGTGAATTTTAATTTTATTTAATTTCAGTTAATTTAAGTGTGAATAGCTAATGACTCCCTTATTTTATGATACCTCTCTAGAGCACCATGGACCTTTTTGTTTGCTGTTCTTCTGCCCTTAGTGCTTATTCCTGTATATTTGCTTTCCCATGTTTTTCAAGTGTTTGTTCAAATATCACTTTCTTAGAGATGCCTTTTTTGACCAACCTATATGAAATAGCAATACATGTTCAAATAGTCATTCCATATTATCCTTACATAAGTTTAACTTTATGTCATTGATCACTGTCTGATAAAACTGTGCTTTTATTTTTGTTGTTGCTTAATCTTTCTTACACTAGATTAAAAGTTCTGTGAGAACATGGATTTTGTGTAATTCTTTTCACTGTTTCATCCCAGTGCTTAGTATCTGGCTGATAGGGGGCACTCAACCCATATTTGTTAAATAATGAAATAACTGAATAGATCCCATTTGCTATCATTACTGGGACTCTCTTTTCTCAAGACCTTCTCCCTCCAGCTCAGTTATAGGTCTCCAATGTAAAGTTTGCAAACTCGTAACCCACAGTTGTATGCAGAAACAGATATACTTATTTCAGACACTGTAGTAGTTAGGATAATAGCAGCAAACCTTGTAAAATAAAGAAAAGTGACAGGGAGGCAGTTATGATGGTCAGGCAATTAAGGCTTGTGGTAGGGTGAGAGCTGACCTGTAGAATCAGACAGTTGGCTTGTGAAGAATCTGAGGAATAATCAGAAGGATGTCCTGAGCAGTAGTGGTGGGAGAAGAGGTACTGAAGTCAAGAGGAAAAGAGCAAGGGCAAAACTGCAGGAAGACAGGATAAACTGGTGCTATGCACAGAAAAATGGAAATTACTGAGGAGTTAGTAATAGAGTTTAAGAAAGAAGTCTGTCTTTAATGAGCTTGAGGCAATAGACAAGCTAACAAGACATCAAAGAGGCTTCAAGTATACATGAGACCCTCTGTGGGATAGAATTCTAGGCGAATGAGTCCAGTGAGAAGACTATGGCTGGAGCCTGAGATTTGGGATATGTCTGCTGGAGAGCAAATTTTCGTGAGTAGATGTGATTAGAAAAAGAGAGAAGATAGCTTATGGAAGAAGAGTAAAAGAAGGTGCTCTGGTAATATGCAAAATTTTAGAGAAATGGAGTCATGTAAAAGGTAAAGGGTCTTGATGCTGACTGCCTGGATTTGAATACTTGTTCTGGCACTTGCTAACTGAGTAACCTTGTTCAGTAACCTACCATTTTGATGACAGTATCTCTGTAGTTGTGAAATAAGGACTATAATGATATCTACTTCAGAGGGTTGTTGTGAGGCCACATAAATTCATGAATGTAAAATGTTTAGTGGAATTCTTTGTTTACAGAAAGTGCTCAGGTCATGATGTTAGATAACACCAGACGATTTTAGGAGAATAAAGCTCCTGTTAACCTACTGGAAGCAAAAAGGTTGTACAAGGTCAGTGAACCCCATGAAGGAGAGTGTTTCAAAGAGAATGAAGTCAGATAATAAAAATCACTTTGAGTATCTAATTTGTTTTCAGAGTTAATTCTCATAGCAATTCTGTGTGAGATGAAAAAAAGCATCCATTTCTAGATAAGGAGACTGAGGCTCATAAATATTAAATATGGAGTTGGAATTCTAGTCCAAGTCTGTACCACTCTGGAGCCCATTCTCTTAACCTACATTTCACACTTCCCAGAGCGAAGATGAGGGTGCAAGGGGTCAAGAATGAGGATGAAGACCAAGTTGGTACCATTGAGCTTAATGAGAAGAGTAAGTAGCATGTAATAAATGAAGGACTGCAAAGCAGATTGCCAAGAATTTAGTTGAGGGTACCTGGAGAGGAAATGGAAGTGACTTATGTGGACAACTCATCTGGAAACCTTGATTAACAACGAGAGGCAAAATAGAGTAATAGCTGGAGGGCAAGAACGAGTCAAGTAGAGCCGATTTAGAGAAGGGAAATAGGAACATGTTTTTACCCAAATGGTAGGAGAAAATGGGAAGGAGGCTACTGGAAAAGGAGGTTTAGCAAAGAGGATAAATAGCAGCTATTAAATTGAGAGGAGAGAGAACTGGCTAGGGAAACCTGAAGGGGGGGTGGGTAGATGAGTGGACCTGGATGGGAGAGAGGAAAAATAAAGGCTGTGTTAGATTTGGGGGCTCTTACTCCATGAGACAGAAGAGTAAAAGATCATTTGTTTTTTTGTCTACAAGAGACAAGAGATTTTTTCAGATGAATGAATGGTGGGAAACTGGAGCTTGCTAAGTATTTGCAAAGGAAGACCATGAGTCAAGGGAGAGAGAACAGGGAGATCATGACCTGTGGTGTCTACTCTGCATTTCAAAGAAAAGGAGAGATAAGTAGGTTTCCAGAACTGGCGTGACAGCCCTGGTGCAACCATGTGTCTGGTGCGGTGTAGCTTGCAGGGAAGAATATGGACCGCTCCCACTGTGTACATGTATTTGTTTCCTATTAATGTGGTAAATATATATATGACAAATGTAATGACCCACAGTCTTACAGTTCTGAAAGTCATAAATCCAGAATCAGTATCACTGGACTGAATCAAAGTGCTGGCAGGGCTGGTCCCTTCTGGAGGCTAGGGGAGAATCTGTTTCTTTCCTCTTCTAGCTTCTAGAGGAACCTGGCATTCTTTGGTTCTGAATCACTCTAATCTCTGCTTCTATCGTCATATGGCCTTGTCTTTATCTCTGACCTCTGATCCTCCTGCCTCCATTTAGAAGAACACTTGTGATTACATTGAGCCCACCCAGATAAACCAGCATATTCTCCAACCTCAACACCTTAATCACATCTTCTCGGTGCCTTTTACCATGTAAAATAACATACTCAAATATTCCAGAGATCAGGACATGGACATCTTTTGGGGGGGGGGGGGCATTATTTAGCTTATCATAGCACATATCTCTAAACTAGTGTATACATCTTTCCGAACTACTGTGTTCAGATAATTCTCCCTGTTTGTAGGAGACTAGAGAGTCTCTGGTGAGAATATCTCCTGAGGGAAAATTAGAACAGCCAGGTCTGTGAACTCTGAAAGCCGCAGAGTACCTGAAGGAGACCTGAGACCTGTGGTGGTGGTACAGTGCTCTATGAAAGAGGATTTGTTTCTGAGTACCCGTGAGATAGCTCCTGCTGGTGGACATGGGAAGGGGCAGCTCCAGGTGACTTTACAGGTGGACAGGAGTCAGGAAAATGTAGGAATTACAGATACTAAAGCCTTTCTCTAGACCTGAGAAGGTCTGGTAATGCCTGAGGAAGGTCCCTGTAAGTATTCTTGGACATGTAACCAACTTTAATTCACCTTCCACATCTCTAAATGAAATCCACTATTTCCTGAGTTCCATACAGTTTAAAAGTACTTGCATTTAAAACTCACAGACACTCTAGTTCCACTCTAGTGGAACAGGACTCCTTTTTGTCAGTTTTTTTTTTTTTTTTTAATTTTATTGTTGTCGTTGGTTTTTAAATAAGGAAACAAAAGTTATGTGATTTTTTCCAAGGTTACACAGCTAGTATGTAGTAGAACCCAGTCACAATTTAGGAATTTATATCTTATATTTTCTGCCATCTCTGATTAAATCTAATGGTCCTCCATAATAGTGTCTTGCATACACCCTCAACTCCCTTCCTTTTGCTTATTCAGAAAAAAAAAGACCAATTTTAGCAAAATAAACTTTCTGCTTACTCTTACTTCACTTATATTAGTTGGACATGGCTAGAGGAAACCTCATCATACTGGTAAATCCATGATTATTTAGTCTCAAATATGCCGTTGGTGCTGTCCACAAATCCTGCTTTCTTAATTTGGTACATCCGCTTTCCCTGTCTGTGAGGTGACTATTTCATACCTTCTTTATCCTGACCTCAAAAACTCCTTCTCATCCGGAGTCTCAGCTGATGAGAAATTAGCCAACCAGAAGAAAACTTTCACAAGCATCTTCATCTGAGTCCCCAAAGTATATTGATTTATCCACGAATACAGTGCAGACACTGAACAATCCGAATTTCCATTGGTCATAAACCATCACTTCTGGCTCATGAATACTTCTAAGTAGTGTGGTATCTCCAACTCAGGCCACCAAGGTTGAATTAGATGGCCATGTTCCTTCTCACACATTCTACTTGCCTTCCCACTGCTCCCAGTGAGGAAGTGGAACAGAGGAGGAGCTGTTAAGTGAGCTCATTAATAAAGAAAGCAGGGCCAGTGTTATATGTTGGACTTGTCTGGTTAATACGTGGAATTTGGAACTAGATGCCTGATTTCTAGTACTGGCTTGGCCCTGTACAGGCTGTGTAACCTTGAAGATGATTTGGTTTCCCCCATCCTAACAGAGAGTTGATAGTAATACCCATATCATATGCTTATTGAGTGGATTAAATGAGATAATTCATGTAAAATGCTCAGATCACGTACCTAGTAAAGAATGCACCAAGTTTAGCTGAATTCTATTGCTTACTCACTCCTGTGATCTTGAGTCTCAACCTGTGATCTGAGCCTCAACCTTTCCTATATCAAGAACTCGGGAAGTTTAAATAGACAACAGACCTGCCTGTGAGGTTAACTCATAATCTTGATGATTCCTTAGAATTTTTAGGGAGCTTTTAAAAATACAATAGAAAAAGTATTATTTAAAAGCCTTGCATTTATAATAGTATTCAAATTACATATGTAGCTACTAGAAATAATTTTTTAAAAGTAAGCAATTCCTTGATAGGCTACACTTTGAGGTGATCTTCATTTATGATAAATATTGCATCCAAATACAAACATCTCAGAACTAAAGTAGAAAATTGAACACGCCTAGGCATAACCTCATTGATGACATGCTTCATATTCCAGGTAAAATGCAGGTAAAGTATCTTAAGGATAAGATATAAGAAATTTATATCAAAGCTAAAGAAGTAGGGGCACCTGGCTGGCTCAGTCAGTACAGCATACAACTCTTGATCTCATGAGTTCAAACCCCACATTGAGTGTAGAAATTACTTTAAAAAAAAAAGCTGAAGAAGGGACAGGTGTCCATAAATCCCCTCAGTAGAGGAGTTGATCCAAATATATCAGTTTGGCGGGGCATCCTTCTAATAGGGGGCCAGACTGGGCATTTGTTTGGAAGTCTGTGTGTCTTTGGCACAAGGCATAGCTAGTTCATTCATCACACAAAACAGATGAGGCTGCTTTCATTCATCAGTCAAGCTGTCTCAGGGCTCCATTTTGAAGTGTATTTTGTAATGGTCACATTAGATGATGCCAAAGGGCCAGGTGGGATTAATTTTAGGCCCCTTTCCATTTATCAGAAGTGAAAGAGATCCAGGTCAGTTCATCCATTAAAAGACATATAATACTTGGTCTATTTCAGGGATGGTGCCAAAAGATTACTGATGTCTTAGAGGACCTATCTCTGAAAGTTCTTGGTGAGTCTATCTTTCTGGAGTTGGTTGTAAAAACACTAAATTCTGAACCATTACCAATTTGTCTCTGTTTTGTCTTTGTATTCATCAGGGGCTTGTAATTCATATCTGTGTCCTGTCAGGCCTTTTTCTATAGCAAGAATAGATGCAGAGGGCCTGTGGATTTTTATTAAGAATAAATTTCTGGGGTTTACAGGTTTCCTTTGTTTTCTGGGGGAAAAAAAAACATCTGTTGGGATTTATTTTTAGTCATATAACTTAAGTAATGAAAAGAAAATTGAGTGTATTGAATTTTAAATGCAGTTTAACATACTTGAGTTCATATACTTAACTGCATATATAATAGATATTAATATTATTCTAAGGCCCTTAAAAATGAAGGCTAAAGTGGCAAACACAGTAGCAAAAAGCATAACTGGCATCCAGATACTGGTTTCTAAATATCGTTTTTCAATAAAATGAACCAGTGTTCTTTGGAGAAATGGTTGATTTTAGGGACAGGGGAGGTAAAATATAAGATATTCTTCAGCCACTTTTGCATGTTGCCATCACATTTTGAACTTGTTATCTTTTTTTATACCAGCAACACTATCAAAGAGAAGCTATTCATTTTTAAAAGGAATGAATTATCATTATTGTATGTGAAGAGAGTATCTCCTGTAGGGTTTATAACCTGTACCACATGCCTTCAGTGTAGTAAAGACTTCTTTAACATATCTTACAACCACTTTGCAACAATATTTTCATTCTTTGAATGTTAATTTAATTAACATTTATTTCATTCAAGTACATAGTGTGATTGCTGATACCTTATAATGGCACTGCTTCTTAAAGTAATTTAAAAATTTGGGACATCTGGGTGGCTCAGTCAGTTAAGCGTCTGCCTTTGGCTCAGGTCATGATCTCAGGGTCCTGGAATCAAGCCCCAGGTCCGGCTCCTGGCTCAGCGAGGAGCCTGCTTCTCCCTCTGCCTGCCGCTCCCCCTGCTTGTGCGCTCTCTCTCTGGCAAATAAATAAATAAAATCTTAAAAAAAAAAAAAAAAAAACTTAAAAAATTTTGAATGAATTTAAGAATGTACAGAATATTTGTTGATTGTTTCGTCAGTAAGTCAGTTTAATTTTCATTTTCCCATTATTTTGAAAGTGGGATAAAGAATACAAGTATTTGAGAGCTCACTCACTTGCAAATAGAGATTTCAGTGTTAAGCATTATTTTTCCTAAAATTAGCATTGTGATGCTTTCTAAAAGAAATATTTTGCAAACCCTATTTCACTGCAAAATTTCCAAGTCTATATAGGAACAATTAAAATTGAACAAGGATTGACAATTATTTTGTGAAGATTTCTTTTGAGTTGTATATAAATCTCTTCTAACATTTAATTAAAAAATTAGTAGAAGTTTATTTTAACCTAAAAAAATATTGTAACGTCAAAAAGGAAGGGAGTGCTCAAAAGATTAAAAATTATAGAGGCATGTTGTGAAAGGGACTGAACTTAATGACCAATTTCCAAAGACTATAGTAAGGTAGGAGGAAAAACATGTAACTTTACAGTGGAGAAGCCTAAGAAGCACATCTCTGCCAGGTAATCAAGGTTAATATTATCAGTAATAAGTAATTAAGTAATAAGTAATAGCAATAATTATCAGACAAGCCTCATATGTAAGTTCCCTGCATCTTGTGTTGAAAGCACATACCCTTGACAAGATGTGATGAGAATAGCATTTCACCCTTGTGGTCTTCCTCACAAAACCACATAATCTTGGTCTAATCATGAAAAAAAATACATCAGATAAATCCCATTTGAGGGACCTTCCACAAAATACCTGACTGGTACTCCTACAAATTGTTAAGGTCATCAAAAACAGGGAACGTCTGCAAAAGTCATTAAAAAAAAAAAGAAAAAAACTAAAGAGACTCGATGATTAAACGTAATATAGCATCCTGGCTTGATTCCTGGAACAGGAAAAGGACCTTAATGGTAAAACTAGTAAAGTATGAAGTCAGGAAAACTTCATAGCAATGGTGGTTTCTTAGTTTTAACAAATGTACCATGGTGATATAGGATACTTATAACAGGGGACACTGGGTAAAGACTATTTAGAACTCTACTATTTTTTAATAATTTTACTATTAAAAAATCATTCCAAAAATTTTGTTAAAAGAGGATGGCTAAAATATACTTGACCATGAAATATGAAGGCACATACAAAACTATCAAAAGCAAACCTTCACAGAATATTGTAGCTTTGAGCCTTACCTGAGAAATTTACTAGGGGGAAAGAAAACCAAAAAGTTTAAGACAACTAAAATGACAGGAGATATCAAAATAAGGACTGGTGTTCAGCATTAAAAATTTACTTGTTTATATCATTTAGAAATTCTACTGTGTGTTTATGCATGTGTAGTTGTAGGGACATATATGTAGGTGCATATATGTAAATAGGTATGTGTATGTATATGTGTAAATATCTACATATATTTATAAATATATATTACAACATATATATATATATATATATATTATCTTCTACCACTGTCTATTGAAAGATCCTAGAAACCATAATTAACCTAGGAGAAATGAGTGAGGCACTGAACAGTGAGTGAGAAAAATGCTCTTAAGCAGCTTGTAGGTATTGGAGGAGGTCATCAAAGAGGACAGGATCCCCAGTTATCTGTGAGTTGGATCTGTGCAATGGGAGACTTCTCACCCCCTCCCATCCTAAGGATGTAGGTCCCACCCACTGTTCCTACAGTGGGAGCTATTTTTAATGTCCTAGCCTTGAGAGAGCAATATATTGAGGCCATCTGGTTAGTATATGTGAATAAACTCAGTTAAGGCCTCTATATAAACAAGATTCTGGCAGGCAAGTGTGGAGACCTGCTCATCTTGTGGCTGCTGAAGACAAGCCTCCTATGTAAGTTCCTTGTGTGTTAAACCTGCCACCTACCAGATCTGGAGTGGTCTGCCTCTTCTCTCCCTGCCTTCCATTTGTGTGTGTATATAGGTGCGGGTGGAGCAGTTTCGGATTTCAATAGCAATAGAAATCTGATCAACCCAAATTGTGCAATGAACTTAAACCAGGCTATTCACGGTCTTTTGTGCAGGTCTCAGTTATGTACACTGAGTAATTATCACTGCCCTTGCCTTATCATAATTTTATTTTCTCAGAGCCTTTCTTCTTGACTCATGGAGTTTAATACCACCTTCTCAAGCTCCCTCCTCCTTCAGGAGCAGGTTCCCTGGCTTCGTGTTTGACACGGCAACTCTGGCAGCCCTAGGAAAACCCAGATCGAAGGCCTTGAGCAGCAGATGTGTCACCAAAGGTATTCCAGTAAAATTGCCATTTGTCTAGGGGGTGGAGAGAGTAAGAAGAGTAAGAAGACTAAGTGCTGAGTTTGTGAGAACTCGGAAGTCGTGCCTGGGCCCAGACTGACCCCTCTACAGAGCTAATGTTGAACGGTGCGGAAAGGAAGAAGCCTGGTTGAAGGAACAGGGACTGGGGAGCTATCTCTCCGCACCGAGACTTCTTTCTGTGTGACCTTAGGCCCCAGAAACCTGGATATTTACTCTGAGGAGGGTAGCCAGGCCAATTTCCTCCCTTCAGTTCCTGTCAAAATGGGACACTTACAGCTCCTTTATAGCCTCTTCCATCCCTGGAAGTCCTTCTCATGAGCTCCCCTTGCACACCCACCCCCTAGTCCCAGTGTCTCTAGTTGCCACACAAGCCTGCTGCTTTCTTAAATTGGCGGAGCCTGGGATCTGCAAGGAATCTGAGAAACCAAGCAGGAGTCTTCTCGGAAGCGCTGTGCGCACTGTGTGGCGGGCACACTCCCGCTCCATCCTGTGGATACCTTCCCTGCTCCTCCGAAGTCCCACGTGGAGTTTCCTTGGTGATGATAGAGCAGGAAACCAAGATTGCGAAACTGGCACCACTGCCTCTATAGCCAGAGCTGCTCACACAAGACGACCTAGCGCTGCGGAGAAGGTCCCAGTAAAAGGAAGCCCCGAGGGAGTTCGTGCGCAGCAAAGCTGAGGTCGGTTTTTTCTCCCACTGTCTGAAATACTGTTTCGCCCTTTTAAAAAAAAAATCTCTGTTCAAACTTTCAACGGCCTCTGTATTTCCTCATTCTAGTTGCTAGCGTCAACTCATGTTTAGATGAGAAAACAGAAGTAATCGAATGAGAATGCATCATTTTTCATTAGCAGGATCTATGACTGTTTACGCTGGCATCCCTCACCTTGCAGCAGATAAACCCCACCTGCTTTTATCAAAAGCCAGTTGCTTCACTGAACTTTCCAAACCTACCCTCCCCCCTACTGAAGGACGTCCCCTACCACTGATCTCTTTCCTCCTGCTCTCCTAGATGGTGCCTTCTTCCCCAGATCATTTCCTACAAAAGGAAATGCTGAGGAGGTAATTCTTTTTTTTTTTAAATGCACTTTAATTTCCGTACATTGAAATGCATAGATCTTATTTTTTTATTTTTTTTTAAAGATTTTATTTATTTACTTGAGAGAGAGAGAATGAGAGAGAGCACATGAGAGGGGGGAGGGTCAGAGGGAGAAGCAGACTCCCTGCCGAGCAGGGAGCCCGATGCGGACTCGATCCCGGGACTCTAGGATCATGACCTGAGCCGAAGGCAGTCGCTTAACCAACTGAGCAACCCAGGCACCCTGAAATGCATAGATCTTAAGGGACTAGTGAGTTGTGACAAATGTATTCACACATATATTTACCACCACAAGCAAGACAGCAGATTTTTCCATCATGGCAAAAAGTTCCCTAATCCTCTATTGAAGTCAACCTCAAATTCTTAGTCCCAGGCAACAACTTATTGTTGTTTCTGTCACCATACAGTAGTCATGATTTCTCTAGAAAATTATATAAGTAAAATATTACAATATGACCTCTTTTGCTCAGTAAAATATTTTTGAGATCCATCCATTTAATTGCATGTATCAGTAGTTCATTAATTTTTACTGCCAAGTAGTATTCCACTGTAGGGATATACCATTATTTGTTTAACACACCATAATTTATTTGTCCCTTCACTTATTGCTGGTCATTTACATTGTTTTTGATTTTTGTCTGTTAAGAATAAAGCCACTATGAATAGTCATATACAGGTGTTTTGTGGACATATGTTTTATGTCCTCTTGGATAAATACTCAGTAGAATTTCTGATATATATGCTTAAGTGCATGAAAAGTTTTAGCAAATAATGCCAATTTTTTCCAGGTAGTTGTACCATTGTTCATTCTTATCAACAGTATGTGAAAATTTGGGGTATGGCTATATTTTGAGACTATTTTATGTCCCATTGGCCTATATTTCAGTTCTTACGTTAATTCCACATTGTCTTGATCACTGAAGATTTATGCTAAATATTGAACTTAGGCAGAATAAGCCCATATTCTTTTTCAAAATGTTTTGGCCATTTTTTTTTAAAGATTTTACTTATTTATTTGAGAGAGAGAGAGACTGAGCACGAGCAGGGGAATAGGTAGAGTAAGAAGGAGAAGCAGGCTTCCTGCTGAGCAGAGATCCTGATATAGCACTGGATCCCAGGACCCCAGGATCATGTCCTGAGCTGCAGGCAGACACTTAACTGACTGAGCCACCCAGGCGCCCCTGTTTTGGCCATTTAAATTTATGTGTATTTCCATTAAGGTCTGAAATCAATATGCCAAATTTCTACAAGAAAGTTCCCAGGACGCTATTAGGGATTGTAATAAATATATAGATCAACTGGAAGACAAATGGCACTTTTAACAATATTTAGGCTTGCAATAAGTAAACACAGTAGTCCTCTCTATATTTAGATATTTTTAATTTCCCTCAGCAGTGTTCCGTACAGCTATATATATCTCCATTTTATCTAAAAAGTTGATCCTTTAACAATATTATAAATGATAGGCATTTTAAATTTTAATTTCTAATTGTTCACTAATGTATAGAAATACAATAAACATTTTTATTGATATATTAATCCTGCATCTTTACTACTCATTATCATTTCAAGTAGCTTTTTTTAGATTCTTCAAGATTGTCTAAAAAGGAAATTATGAGGTCTGTGAACAAAGACAATTTTTCTTCTTAATTTTCAATATATGCTTTTGTTCCTGTTTCTTACTTTATCTCATTTTCAAGGACCCCAGTATAATTCTGAATAGAAATGTTGACTGTGGACATCATCCCTTTGTTCCCAGTCTTTAGGGAACATGCTGTCTTCTATCTTTTGCCATTCAATGCACTGTAAAATGAAAGTATTTAAAGGCTGAAGACATAGCTTTCTATTCCTAGTTTCTTGGAGATTTCGTTATGAACAGGTATTATTTATAATATAATGTGTAATGAATTTTTGCTTATAGTAAAATAACTATATACCCCCCTTTACTTCATTCACATGAATTAGATTGATATATGAATGTTTAAGTGACCTTGCATATCTGAGCTTAAACTCTACTTGGCCATAATATGTTATTCTTTCTGTTTATATATTACAAGATAAATATACATATAATGATATATATAAGTGATATATATGATATATAAATGATGTATATTATATATAATGATATATAAATATATATATAGGGGCACTTGGGTGGCTCAGTCAGTTAAGCAACTGCCTTCGGCTCAGGTCATGATCCCTTCTCAGCTGGGAGCCTGCTTATCCCTCTCCCTCTGCCTGCCTGCCGCTCCCCCTGCTTGTGTTTGCTGTCGCTCTGTCAAATAAATAAAAATAAAATCTTTAAATATATATATATAAAGAAATGAAATATAAATAAAACACATGAATAACTATTATATATTATATAAGATAAATACATTAATTATTTACAAATAAAACATATACACATATAAAATAAATGTGTGTATACAAATAAAAATGTTTTTCTAAATGTTTGGTACCATACATCATGAAGATATTTAGGCCTGACATTTTTTTTTTATTTTTTTTATTTATTTATTTTTTTTAAAGATTTTATTTATTTATTTGAGAGAGAGAGAATGAGAGACAGAGAGCATGAGAGGGAGGAGGGTCAGAGGGAGAAGCAGACTCCCTGCCGAGCAGGGAGCCCGATGCGGGACTCGATCCCAGGATTCCAGGATCATGACCTGAGCCGAAGGCAGTCGCTTAACCAACTGAGCCACCCAGGCGCCCCTGACATTTTTTTTTTAGAGATTTATTTATTTTTGTGAGAGAGAAAGAGCAGGGGGAGGGGCAGAGGGAGAGAGAGAATCTCAAGCAGACACCCTGCTGAGTGCAGAGCCCAACCAGGACTCGATCTCATGACCCTGAGAGCATAACCTGAGCCAAATCAAGAGTCTGTCACTTAACTGACTGAGTCATCCAGGCACCCCAGCCTGGCATTTACTTTGTAAGAATTTGCTAACTATAAATTCAGTTTCTTTATTTTATATAGAGCTATTCAAAATGAAGGTTATCCTTTTAGTTTTGAGAGTTTTGGTAGTTTTTATCACTGAAGGAATTTTTCAATTTCATTTACATTGTTGAATTGACTGGCATTAAGTTGTTAATAATATTTTCTATTATGGTTTTAAAATCTGAGCATCATTAGGGTTGTCACCACTTGTATTTTTTTATGTTGGTAATTTGAGTCTTCTCTCCTCTTGGTTTGTACATTTAGAATTTTACTGATTTTATTGTTACCTTTTGATTTAATTGCTTATTTTTATTTTTATTATTTTGTTTATTTTTGCTTTTATCTTTACTATTTATACTTAATTTGGGTTTATCTTGCTCTTTTGTAAGAGTTTTTTAGATCACTTTTTTTTTACTATGCTTCTATACAAGCTATGGATTGTCTTTAAAGTACTTTATTAGATGCATCCAACACATCTGATGTACTATGCTTTCATTTTCATTTAAGTAAAAATATTTTCTATTTTCCCTATGACTTCTTTTCCCGTGGTTTATTTGGAAGTGTGCTGTTTAATTTTCAAATACTCATATGTTTTCTAGATATAGCTCTGTTTTCAGTTTTTCATTTAATTCAACTTTATTCAGAGAATATACTTTTAAATATCCTGATATTTGTTTTATAGCCTAGAAATGGCCTGTTTTGATGAATGTCCCATGAGCACTTGAGATAATGTATGCTGTTGTTGTGTGGAGTGTTCTATAAATGTCAATTAGGTCAAGTTTGTTGATTTGTTGTTCCAGGTTTCTGTATCCTTACTGATTATCAGATCGCTTTTTCTATGAATTACAGAAAGAGCATATTTGAATTCGCTACTTGTAATTGTGAATTTGACTACTTCTTTCAACCCTGTGACTTTTTTGCTTCACCGCTTTTAGAGGTCTATAATAAGACACATATGTTGAGGAGTATTATGTGAATGCCCCGCTTTATTTCTAATTACATTGCTTTTCTGAAGTCTGCTTTGTGAGATATTAATATAGCCACTTCACTTTTTTGCAGTTGATCAGTGTTTGTTTATATCAAATGAATGATATAATGATACATGATATAATGGTATATCAAATGGTATCTGTTTCCATCTTTTTAAATTTAACTTATGCATGTATTTATATTTGAAGAGGTTTTCTTCAAAATGGCTTATCAAGTTGACATCTTACTTTTTTATCCATACTGACAATCTGGCTTTTAATTTGATTATTTAGATTAGTGCTGTCCAAAAGAGATATAATGCAAACCTCAAACGCAGGAACAGACATTTAAAACTTTTCAAGCAGTATTAAAGAGGTAAAAAGAAATAGGTGCAATAATTTTAATAAAATTTTATTTTAAGCAAAGATATCAAGGCAATAAATATATATCTATCAATAATTACTTTGAAAGTAAATGGACTAAATGCTTCAATCAAAAGACATAGGGTGGTATAATGGATAAAAAAAAACAAGACCTATCTATATGTTGCCTACAAAATACTCATTTTAGATCTAAAGACACCTGCAGATTGAAAGTGAGAGGATGAAATACCATATAGCATGCAAATGGAAGTCAAAAGAAAGCTGGAGTGGCATTACTTAGACAAAATAGACTTTGAAACAAAGACTGCAACAAGAGACAAAGGAGCACACTATATAATAATAAAGGGGACAATGCAACAAAAAATAAATATATTTTCAGCATATAATCGCTACAAATATATTGAGTTATTTTATTACTAAGTCCTCAAAATCTTATGTATATTTTATGACTTATAAAACATCAGTATTTTACAGTTAAGACTAGCCATATTTCAAGAAATCCATAGTCAGACTTGTCTAGTGACTACTATATTGGACAGCACAGATTTAAACTATGCTTATTTAAAGAAATTGTTTATAGCATTGGATTGACATCTGCCATTTGCTACTTGTTTTCTGTTTGTACCTTCTCTTCTTTGTTTTCCCATTTCTCTTTCCATATATTCCTTTATTTACTATTTTTGATGATTCACTTTTATCTTTGCTTTTGGCTTGTTAGCTACTTTTTTTTTTTAATTCGTGCTCTAGGATTTATAATTATGAAGAAAAAAAAAAAAACTAACATAGCAAGCCTCAGACCACTGTCCTTAGAATGGCATGCTTGCTAGGTTTACCCTTGGTTACCATGTGGGAACTGGGATGTCAGGAAGATTTTCGTCATTCACTGTGCGTAATCTCTATGTACAAACAAAATAATTTGCATTGAAGACCTGCTTTCCTTCTGGAAGTCTAGCATTTTGGAATAGGAGAGATAGAGGGTGCCTATGTAATTATCCTCTAATACAAACCTTAAGCACTTAGTCTCTAATGAGCTTTCCTGGTAGACAACATTTCACATATATTTTCACAACTTGTTGCTGGAGGAATTAAGTGGCATTCTTTGTGACTCCACTGGGAGAAGGCTTTTCAAACCTTGCAACTGGTTTTCTCTAGACTTCATCCCATGTGACTTTTCCTTTTGATTTAGCATTGAATCTTTTTTGTTATCATGAGTCTTAGCTGCAAGACTGGCCATATGCTGAGTCCTGTGGGTCCTTTTAGTGAATCATTGAAACCTGAGGTGGTCTTGAGGACCCCTGACAATATACATCTATAATGTATAACAGCCCAATGTTCTATGATATTATACCACTGTATACATAGAATAAGCATATTGAAACAACATACTTCATTTCCCTCCATCCCATTCTTTGTCCTATTTTTCATAACTTTTATGTATATTATTAAACCTTATAATGCATTGCTACTATTTTTGCCTTTTTAATTGGTCACTCTACAGCGTGGCCTTGAATGAAAAAAAATAGCAGTAATTAAATCATTAATTTTCACTCTCCTCTACATACAGAAGGTAGTACTCTAGAAAAAGAAACATCTAAAATAGTATATGGTAAGCCTCCTATCACCACCCATCCCACTTCCTCCTTCTACTGCTGAGTCCTTATATTTATCACTTCTAAAATAGCTCTTTATAACACCTAAATATATTTTACATTTATATATATGCTCTTTAGACCATATCTATTTATTATTTTTGTTTTCTTTTTTCTTTTATTGGGTTATAATTGACAATTGAAATCGTATATATTTAAAGAGTACAACATTATGATTTGATATATGTATACATTGTGAAATGATTACCATAATCAAGTTAATTAACATCCATCCATTACCTCACATAGTTACCTTTTCGGGGGAGTTGAGAACATTTAAGATTCACTCTCTTAGCAAATTTCAAATATATAGTACTATAACTCTAGTCACTATGCTGTACATTGGATCTATTTATTTCTAATTAATTTTACTTAACATCCATGGAAATACTTCTGGAGGATTATAATTTTCCTAACATTGTATGTAGATTTGTTGCTTAAATTCACTTGTTGAAAAGATGGTCCACTTATTCCATATAATTTTCTAAGAATTCCATGCTCCTAATAATAAAAAGTGCTGGGCGCCTGGGTGGCTCAGTCGTTAAGCGTCTGCCTTCGGCTCAGGTCATGATCCCAGGGTCCTGGGATCGAGTCCCACATCGGGCTCCCTGCTCCGCGGGAAGCCTGCTTCTCCCTCTCCCACTCCCCCTGCTTGTGTTCCTACTCTCGCTATGTCTCTCTCTGTCAAATAAGTAAATAAAAAATCTTAAAAATAAATAAAATAAATAAAAATAATAATAATAAAAAGTGCTGATGTATGAATAATTCAATTATTAATCAATACTTATAAATAGATCTGAACTTAGACCAGAGTATCAAAGTAACCCAGGTGTTCTTCCTTTTAAGGCAAGCCTATTCAAGATGCCAGTTTATAATAATAATAATAAAAAAATTGCCTCAGGATCATGGGATTAAAGAAAGCAAATTTGAGTGGATAATCTCAATGTTTTGGGTCAAACTGAAATATTATGATACATCTATATTAACTGCAGGACAAGACCTACCAAGAGTACTAAGTGGTTTTCATCCCTTGAGCATGACCTACTCTCATTTAGGTAGATCTGAAAGAGTGGTGGCGTTTTTTTCTCTAGCCTTTCCAAAAGGATATATATTAGAATGACATTTAATATTCTTCAAGAGAACATATTTATTTTATGCTTGAAGCCACATCTTTATTAATAAAGTTTTAGGGTGATGCCCTAAATCACAGTGAGATATTACAAGAAAATATTCTTTGCCTCACTGAGAAAATTTAATGAGCTTATGTTATGTCCCAAGCATTCTGGGGACTATAATAGTGAAAAGGGGTAAGTCCTCTACCTGTTGAGAAACAGACAACTTTATTTTTTTTTAATTTAATTATTTTTTAAATTTTTACCTTTTTAAATTTGTATTTAAATTCAATTAATTAACATATAATGTATTATTGATTTCAGAGGTGGAGGTCAGTGATTCATCAGTGTTATATAATACCCAGTGCTCATTACATCACATGCCCTCCTTAATGTCCATCACCCAGTGACCGCATCCCCCCACCCTCTCCCCTCTAGCAACCCTCAGTTTGTTTCCTGTGCTTGAGTCTCTTATGGTTTGTCTCCCTCTCTGATTTCATCTTATTTTTTTTCCTCTCTTCCCCTATGATCCTGTTTCTTAAATTCCACATATCAGCGAGATCATATGATAATTGTCTTTAAAATAAAATCCTGCTATGCATGAAATATAATTTATACTGGAAAATAATCACTTTCGGTAACAATAAATACAACCTTGATTAAGAAATGCTTAATATAATTTTAAAGTTAAGAATTCTATGTAATTTGGGGCGCCTGGGTGGCTCAGTCATTAAGCGTCTGCCTTCGGCTCAGGTCATGATCCCAGGGTCCTGGGATCGAGCCCCGCATCGGGCTCCCTGCTCCGCGGGAAGCCTGCTTCTCCCTCTCCCACTCCCGCTGCTTGTGTTCCCTCTCTCGCTGTATCTCTCTCTGTCAAATAAATAAAATCTTTAAAAAAAAAAAAAAAGAATTCTATGTAATTCAATATGCTAGGACCCTGACATAGATAGATAGATGATGGATGGATAGATAGATAGATAGATAGATAGACACACATACTATATATATAATTTTTTCTATGTTAATCTTTGTGTGCAATGTGGCAGGCATATTTTACCTTAACCAGTCTATTTGTTGTAACTATTTATTTTGTCTTTTAAAAAATTTTGTCTACTTTATTCTTTCTCAGGCATCCTCAAAGTGTATTAATTTTCAAATACTGCAATAACAAATTACCATAAGCAGTTTAAAACTGATATTTATTATTTTACAGTTTGTAGGCCAGAAGTCTGACATGGCTCTCACGGGCTAAAATCGAAATCAATAAGACTGTCTTCCTTTCTGGAGGTTCTTAGTGGCAAATCTGTGCCCTTCATTAAGTTTGTTGGCACAGTTCAGTTCCAGGCTGTTACAGGACAGAAGGCCTGTATCCTTGCTGACTGTCTACTGAGGGCCATTCCTAGCTTCTAAAGGTCACCTGTGTTCCTTGGCTCTTTGCACTCTTCCATCTTCAAAGCCAATAAAGGAAGATAGAGTCTCTCTCACATTTGAAATCTCTGCTACCTCGTCTATCATCTCTCTTACTCCAGCCTGAAATAATCCTCCAATTTTAAAGACTCCTGTGAATAGATTTGGTCCATCTGGATAATCCAGGATAATCACCTTATCTCAAGGTCCAGTTACCTTAATCACATCTGAAAAATCCCTTTTACCATTTAAAGTTAATATATTCACAGGTCACAGGGATTAAGGTGTGAATATCTTTTGAGGATCATTATTCCAGCTACCACAGTAACCCGCCAAAACAAAGAAATCCTTCAAGTTTAGTCAACAAAGGAAGAAAATCCATATTCCGTGCAGTGGAATTTTCAAGATATAATATTAGTTGAACAAAGGTTTAATGGCCCTTAGCACGAAAGCAGAAATTTAATCATTTAAAAATGCTAGTCCATGCCACTATGAAACTGTGTACTCATATATGACATATAACATCTAGAATTTTCTCACCAAGTGTGAGAGCAAACTGACTCTATTAGAAGTATATGGGATTTCCATTAACTTAAAGCCAAATCTTTATAAATTCAAGGTCATATAGAAATCTCTTAAGACAGATGTACATTTCAAGTTGGTGAAATAAAGACCTTCTACCCTCTCCCTTTAAAAAAAAATTTGTTGAGAGAGATAAATAAGTTAATGACATGAGATTTTTTTTCCTGTGTGAACTCAGAATTAATGTTAGTCTTTTAATGAGTCAGTATTTCTATTCTTATTCTTAAATTCAATTTATTGCAGTCTTAATCTGAGTCTCTAAATTATGGTAATTTAATCTATACTACCTATGACATAAAGTCTGGTTTCTAAGGGTTAAATTATAACATTTTCCTCCAAGAAAATGGGAAAGTTTCAAATTTGACTACAGAATCATGTAGCTGCTGTCCCTTAAATGGAAAACCTTATTAAAGATATAATTGGCTTTGATTTAAAAAAAAAAGTATATGGGATTTCCATTAAGAATTTGGAATGGGATTTAGGGCTTTTAGGAAGATCAACTCTCTGATAGATGACTAGTAGGTTTAGCAATCTATTATTCCCATAATCATTACACGAATATTGTTGGAAAAAGAAGTCAAGAAGTGCAATACTATAGTAATCTCTCTAGCAAATAAATAAAACCTGGACTATAGAGGCATCATATTGAAGGAAATTATATTTATACCGTTGGTGATAATAGCAGATGGTTTCATAACATGTGAAGCTGTGCTCAGTGTTTTGCCATATCCCAGAAATGTGATGAAGTGCTAGGACTTTGAGAGAATCAAGCTTATAGATAATTTCACTTGAAAAACTGCAACTGTCAGTGATCCTTTTGGACACACTCAAACTCAGTCTTCAGTATGGTTGACAGGATTGGAAATGTCTGCTGTTAGAAACTGTTGATGCTTAAATAAAATTAGGCTGGAGTCTGTAATAAGAAAGTTACCAGTTTAGCCCCCTTCCTGTGCTAGCTGCCAAAAAGGATAAAAAAAAAAAGTGAATTAATCAACAATCTTGCTTTTAAATCTTAGAGATTGAAGATATACAAATATAATACAAAGGAAAACATGTGAATGTCAAGGAGGGGTAGATACTGATCTATAGGTTCAGAGGAGGGAGTGATTTACTTCCATAAATGGAGTAACAGGAGGTAAGGAATGCTTTTGGCAGAGCATTTGAGCTGTATTTTTAAAAAAAGGGTAGGTTTTTGACTATGTAAGCAAATGTATAGGGGCAGGAGATTTCAGAGCAGGAAGGAGTAATTCTTTCAGTATAGCAAGAATAAATTGTGTAAGAATGGATATAGTGCTATATGCTTTGCATTGAACCCAGAGCCCTATATTCAGATTGGTTCTTAATTTATTAATATTCATAATGATAGATAAAGAAGATTCACAAGGTAATTTGGGAGCAAAAGGGGAAAATAACATTTAGAGGGTTTGTTGTTTTTTATTTGGGAGAGAGAGCACTCGCGTGCCTGAATGGGGCAGGGAGGGGCAGAGAGAGAAGGAGAGAGAGACTCTTAAGTGGGCCCTATGCCCAGGCTGGAGCCCAACACGGGGCTGGATCTCACCACCCTGACATCATGACCCTGAGATTATGACCTGAGCCGAAATCAAGAGTCAGATGCTTAACCAACTGAGTCACCCAGGCACCTCGGGGGTGGGGGAGGGAGGGAATAACATTTATTCTCTGTGCTCCTACCCAGGCATTTTGCTGGGCATCTAGTAAATATAATCATGTCTGTTTTTTACCTTACATATGTTGAAACTCCATTTCAGACAGGCTGATCACTCCTCAAGGTTACATATCTGGTGTTATCTATAATAATAACAGAACCATTATATGTTGAGACACAGTGCTCATCGGTGTGTTAGAAGAGTAGATGCCTTACTTATCCTAGGGATCTTGTTAAACCTCTGAATCTCAAGTCACACACTATACCAATTAAGCTGTGATACCTGGTGGTGGATACAGGCATAAGGTCGTTCTCAAAGCTCTCCAAGTGATTCCAGTATGCAAACGACTTGGGAAACAAGTGTACTACATGATCTCTTTTGAGCCTCACAAATCCCAGGATATAAATTTTAACCTTATCCCCATTTTACAGCTAAGGAAACTGATACTTAGATTATGTGAGGTGGCTAAAGCCTCTCATTAGAAATGATGGAGCCGGGACTTATCTATAGGTGTTCTATTTTCAAAGCCACCTCAGTGCCTTGCTGGGATAAGTCACAAAGCACAGTTTTTATTTCCCTATAAAGCAAGAAATCTAATTTAACTAAAATTTTAACTAATTCTGAATGAGGCTGCATCATCACCCAGTTATTTATAAAGTACCAATAAATTTTGGTTCTGCAAAAGTTCTAGTGTTTTAACTGACAGGAGAATTAATTATGGAAATTGCATACAAAGAAGTTTTTGATTATCCGATAAAAATTAGTAATCTCTTTTCATTCTTACCCAGCACATCACAGAATGAGAATGGTATAGTGAAATATCATTTGAGATCTGGGTTCAAATGCTTTTTCTTTGCTAGGTGACTAAGCCTAATTTCTGTCATCTTTTAAAAGTAGATAATGCCTTACCAGGAGGCCATTCAGAGAGGGAAATGAAATTGACATTCATAGCACCCGCCACATAGGAAGTTCCTGATAAATGTTATAGTTTATTTTTATAATCATTATTTTATAACACCATCTTAGATTACTAGGTAATAATTTTGTCTACTTTTTTTTTTTTCCTCTTACTATTCTTCTGTGAGTGGGAAGAGGATGTAGGGAGAGGCAGTAGTAAGAATCAAAATAAACCAAATCTTTCCGTATGAGTTGATTTCCGGACTAGAATTTGCATGTTAGCTCCTAGGTAATGTATTCCCCTGACTGAGAGCACAATCTCACAATCTGCTCATATACAAAAATATCAAATGTTGACATAAATCTAGATATGGACAAAATGACCTCAGTTCTTGGAAAAAGGACTTTAAGAAGTCATAAACATTTTCTAAGCCCCTGAGGTGTTTTCATCTAGAATGATTGCAAGAACCAAAGCTGCATTTATTAGTGTACATTTGGACCTACGGTGAGATCTCACATGAGTCACTGAATATTTGAGTTCTGTCTTATATGCTTACTGGTGATACTATAATTAGGTCTCTGTAGTAGGTAGTTCATGCCCAAGCTGAACATTTTTTACATGTGTGTCAGAGAGATGATCAGTGAAAGAGCTAACATAACCTACACTTACTTGGACTGGGTAGAGTAGATTCTCAAAATGAAATGTCTCCACAATTCCCAAAGATTAAACCTCACAAAATTCTTACTATTTTGTGAATAGAAGTATCATGTGAATTACTACTTAGTAGTGGACACTCATGTGTGAATTCAATACAACTGTTTGTGTCATGTATCAGTAACAATACTGGGTGTTAGAGTACACTGGTGGAGAAGTTAGAATTAAGACCAATTTAAATATAGTAGCAATACCAGCGGTGTTACAGAACTATATACAATACACCTTCACAGCAGAATTAAATTTAGCCAGTAGAAATAGCAATAGAGACTTTCAATTAAATATAAAATTAACTCTTTTTGAGAAGTACAGTATCTAGAAATAGAAGGAGTCACATGTTGAGGTAGTAAGTTATACCATTGAAAAATGAAAAATATTCACTCATATTCAAAGCATTGGGACTGTGAAGGGTAGGTAGTCTAGGGATTAGGTGATGCTAGGATTCCTTTCAATTCCAAGTTTCGGTGGCCATGAGAGACTTCAGTGAAAGCTAATAGGAGCACACTTGATATTTTAGTGAATAAATAACAAAGGAGAAGTATTTCGATTTCTTTTGGTAATACATGAGACTGAGTCACATAGGGGAGAAAGCCTTGAAATCAAATAGACTTGGAATCCTGAATGTGCTTGTCCTTTGGACAAGTGACTATTATTCTGAATGTTGGCTTTCCTAATGCATATAATGTAGATAATGTTCTCAAATTTTGATGTGAATTATAAATACATGGTGAACTTGTAAACAATGGCACATGTCTGTTGTCAGTGGTCTTTGTTCCACACTTTGAGAAACACTGATGTTAATATCTTGAAAAATTTTTTGAGATGGTCACTTATAATAAATATTAACTGTACAGAGTTTTAATAAATATTAAAATCATTAATGTCCTTATTAGCAACTTGCTCTACAATTTTTATATTCTAGTTTTCTGGATCTTTAATAGTCGACGTTTGCCTCAGAAGCCATGCTTATTCTGAGATATCTTCTCGGGTTCTTTCTATATGCTGCGTGCATCCTCTGTAAATCTGGTGGGGCCATTTAGGAAATGGCCTTTGGATTCTTTGGTATTTTTTTCTACAGACTTAGAAAACTTGAAATGGATCATGGAGAGCTCAGGGGCATATTGAATTTTCAGTTTAGGGTATGTTTAAATTTACTTTGAAATGATTGGTTATTTTCAGCTTTTTTTAAAGGATAATATTGGAGTCACATGGAGAAAATAAAAGATATACCTGCTCTGTCCCATTTTCCTGCAGCTTTAAATTGTGCTTCATATTGTTTAATAGTATAGCAGGAATTGAAGAAATTGGGCATTTTATTTTAATTTTCACTTAAGGATTAAGACTTAGTGCTCAATGTGAATGTGTTTTCCAGTGTTTCTAACTCCTAAATGTAGCAAATATTCATTTTTTTCTTAATGAACTGAGGGAAAGGAAAGAAAAAATATGGCAAGCACTATGAGGACTGTCTTGGTGTCCTGTTGTTACATTCTCATGCACATCCCTTACCAGAAGGAGTTATTCCATAGCAAGTCGTTGCCTAGGGACAGTAAGAAAAGAAAAATGGGTAAATTTAAGTCCTGGAGCAAAAGAGAGAAAATTACGCCAGGCTTGCAAGTTAAAACTGATATTTTTCAGGGATTTGTGAAACCTTCATTTGCTCTGTTCGCAGTAATTACTATATGTGTCCCAATTGCAGGCTTTGATGAGTTTTTGACATAAGCTTGACTAATTTTTTTTCCCTAGGCCAAATGTGCTCTGCTGTAACTTGACCCAGAGAACATATGTCTAGAAACATCACTCTGGCTGCACTACATTAAACAGTCTGAAGGGGCTGCTTCATACAAACCTCGTTACTGTGATATATGTGTGTATATGTATATATATACATATACATATATATTTTTTTAAAGAAGCAGTTGTGCTTCTTGATATTGCAGACCTGGTGAATAGTTTTCACACTTTTTAGACCAGTTGGCTGCACATGTCTATTAGGTAACTCTCCTGTGTAAGACCTGACTTTAGGGCATGTCATAGTGTGACACTGATTTTATTTTCTTACCATAAATCTATGGACATCTAAAGATTGGGTGTCAGTTGTTGATATGGGGAATATGAAAAAAAGCTATGCTCAGTAAGGTTATCAAATCAATGATATGCAAATACAGATATCCATAATTCTGTGACCTACCCTAAGAAAAATGTTAATTCTTTTTTCTCTGATCCTCAGTATTTGGATTAAACTTAAGTTTTAATCTATATCACAGACTAATCTGCATTTCTAATACTTGTATAAGGTTTATTTTATGCAATAGATTGTAAGCAATTTGAGAAAAGAGACAATAAAAATCTTTGTATTTCCTTCATCACATAAAATACATGTTAGCAAGAGCTTAATGATATTTGTCAAATAAAAATACAGTTTTCAAGATAGATGGGACTATATATTTTAATAAACTCATTCACTTCTATAGTTGAAGAAACAAAGTTTCAGAGAAGGAATGTGGCTTGTCTAGAGACGCGGTCATTAATTTTGGAAGGACTAACTCCTAACCTGAACACTTACCATCAGCTACATCAAGTGGAATGAAAGGCATCGCCTTGATTAGGCATCCTGTCTTCCACTTTAGAACTTCTTTTTTCTCTTCTATTATCATTGAATTTCTGATTTTTAGAAACATATTAAGACAGTGCCAAATCAGAATTTTTTAATAAATGAGACACCCATTTGATACACAGTGGTGCTATTTCAGAAACATGAGCTCAAAATAGATGTCTTTCCAAGAAAATGGTCTTTTTTTTTTTTTTTTACGTAGGCTCTATGCTCAATGTGGGGCTTGAACTCACAACACCAAGATCAAGCATTGCATGTTCTACCGTCTGAGCCAGCCAGACTCCCCTCAAGCAAATGGTCTTTAATTACACATTTTTTCCTTTTATAAAAATAGTACTTGTTCTTTTGTCTCCAGTCTCTCCTGATTCCTAGTTAATGCTAAGTTTTTCCCTTAGAACACTGCCTTAGATGCATCCTGAAATTTTTGATACGTCATTTTTTAAGCTTTATTTATTTCAAAATATTTTCTAATTCCCCTTGTGATTTATTATTTGACCCATGGGTTATTTAAAAGGGTATTGTTCAGTATTCAAATGTATGGCCCTTTCCAGATATTTTTTCCATTATTAAGTTTTAATTTAACTCCATTGTGGTTAAAGAACATATTTGTGTGTTTCAGTTGCTCAAAATTTATTGTAACTATTTTATGGCACAGAATAGGATGTAGTTTTATCTTGGTAAATGTTTTGTGTGTAGTAGCAAAAAATGTATATTCTGCTATTGTTGGGTGGAGTCTTCTATAAATATCAGTTAAATCAAGTTGGTCAGTTGTATTCAAATTTTCTATGTCCTTACTGGTTTTCATCTACTTGTTCTATTAATTATTGAGGGGATAATGTTTAAATCTCCAACTGTAATAGTGGATTTTTTGTTTCTCCTCTAAGTTCTATTGGTTTTGATTTTATGAATACTGATGTTTTGTTATCAAATATGTAAACATACTATCTCTTGATAATTTATCATTAGGAACTGAATCTCTTTGTTTTTGGTAATATTCTTTATCTGATACTGATATGTCTGATATTAGTGTAGCCACTCCAACTTTCTTTTGATTATTTGTAGGCATGATATATATTTTTTCATACATTTACTTTTATTTTAGATGTCTTTATATTTAAGCTTGGTATGTTATAGATAACATAAATTTGGATTTTGTTTTTTGTTAAAATCATATCTGCTTAAGTTTTTATTTTAGGCCACTGCTTAGTATAGGTTTTAGCCAACTATGAGAAAACTGTTAGTCATTTCCAGTTACTTGAGCTAACACAATGGATCCAAAATCTTAGTGAATTCACTCATATTTGTAAGTGTTTTCTGATCTGATATTATGTTCTCTTCTTTCTTATTTAACAGAGCCAGAATACATCCCAACATATATTTCACAAATTATGCTGATAGAAATTAGCAAACTCTTGTCATTTATTTTTCATATATAATCTGTCTACTTCTGGGTCAGACTTTGAATTTTTCCCCTAACTGAAGAAGACTAGGATGAGAGTCCCATTATAATCTGGAGGGAGTGAGGGTGATGGTCTTGGAGAATGAAGAGAATTGCTGTTCTTTAGCTGGGTACCCACATCAAATCACTGTTAAATAAGGCAGGACAAATCACACAGAAGAATGTGATTGCTACTGTTGGTAAGATACTCAGAGTTTTATTCATGATATTCAAATTCATTTTGCATTTCTGTTTTCAAGATCTGACTCTTTCCTTGAAGGTCCCTAATTCAAATAGGACACCGGGTGATATTATTAATTTAACCTAAATTGTAATACAACAACATATAGAAAAAATTTTAACTGATTTTCAAGTATATCATCCTGGTGGCTATAAGAGATCAACTTTTTTTTTAAAGTATAGTCATAATAGTTCTGATCATCTAATCATGCCTTCTAAGCAGATTATTAATCTCTAAGCTTTTTGTTTATTTTCTTTAAGATCCCAGTGATATCAGAATTATCAATTCACCCCTACCCTAATTCTTATATTCTGTTTGGCTTCATAATAGATTCTTACAGGTGGTATTGAGTCTGTCAAAGCCTTGCCTTCATTATATACTTTATTCCAAATGATCACAGGCTGATTATTTGAGTAACCTTTTGCTAGTCTTTTGCCATTTTATGAAAATGACCAAGTGATTCCTCTTTTCTACCAATGCTGATGTCTCCTCAATAATCTAACAGGTATAACCAGTAGAAGATATAATCAGTAAGGCAATAACTGATCTCGTATTTTCATCTTTGTGGGTCTGCAGTTCTGCTTCCAAATGCTATACCAGTCAGGATTGAAGGAATAAAACAGAAATAACTCGAAGTATTTTAAAAAGGAGCAGGAGCAGTAAAGGATTTAAAATGAAGAGAATTATATCCTGTCAAAATCATTGAAAGATTAGAAAGAACTAGTTCTATCCTGGACTCCTTGAAATAGTATCCAGGACCACACAGAACTAGCCCTCCAGGTATGGACCTATTGCTCTTGCTACAGTTTTCATCCAAAAATTCTGTGGCTGTCTCACCACTTCATCTGGCTTCTGCTCAAATGGCAGTGAGGCCATCTCTGACCACACAGTATAACAACCTGTTATGGGTAAGAGAGAGTCTGCATTGTGTGAATGGAGGTGTTGGTCCTTGGATTCCCCAGAAGATTATTTAGGTGGGAATTTATGCTCGGAGTAAAGACAGAAGAAAAGTAGCAAGCACAAAGCAGTTTATGAAAGCGAAAGTACACTCTCAAGGTGGGAAAGCAGGCAGGCTCCCTGAGGTTGCCCCTAGGTGGTTTTAGAAGTGGATCTTATTGGGTCTCTCTGGGCTAGAAGGATCTGTAACATACAGGGGGTTGATCTCTAATGGAGGTTGCTTCCAATCATTTGGTGAACTCCTTCCACGGGTTGGGAGGGGGAGTTTTTGACCCTACAAGGTTTGTACCTGAACCATCATGGAAGCCTTTCTCCATGGGGGAAAGGCTGTTCCTGAAATGCAAATGCATTATAACAAGTCTACAGGCTACCTTGGGGCAGAGGTGGAAGAGGAGCACGCATGTTCTGCACCTGTGGCCTTTGGTCTATCAGCCTCAAGGTTTTGGAAGCCACTAGTTCAGGATGTTGTGCCCCTGGGCTTATAATGTGTAACTTATTTATTACCTTCCTTGCCTCCAACTCAAGTCTCTATCATTCCCTTTCTAAGACTTGGGACTCTGCTTCCAGGCGTTCCTTCTACTGCTCAAGTCTAGCTTCTACCTAACAAACCCACCCAACATATTTCATATATGCTTATACTGTGTTATTTTCTCTATAGTAATTCTCATCTGGCATATATTTGATTGTATATTTCTTTATTGACTATATCCTCCAGTAGAATATGGTTCATAATGAAGGAATTTTTTTTTTTTACTCACTGGTTTACTTTCCTATTTAGAATTGTGTCTGTCACACTGTGGGTACCGAGTATCTGTGGAATAAATAAATGGATGGATGGATGGATGGATGGATGGATGAAATTATATGACTTTGTGGTTTTCTTCTTATCTTAAATGGCTGTTTTCGTCCTCTGTGTCTTCTCAATTTCTAGACACTATTCAACATTCAGCTCACATCAGGCATCCTTAAGGTTTCTTCACACAATTTACTATGCCTCCTTCCTGAGATCCTAATTGATTTTGTAGTCTATACCAGATTATTTAGGATTCTGCCATATATTTAAAACATGCATATACTACTAAAACCTTGCAAGATTGGTGCGGGCAGAGAATATACTTTTGATTTATTTCACACATTCCAAGAACCTTATGTTTTAATGAACATATTTCAATACCGAATTATTTATAACTTCAACAAGTGTGACGCCCCATTTTTAAGTGGTTTATCTATACTGTCATACCAAAATAAACATTTTTGATTACTTATCATACCAGGTATAGCTGTCTATATTTTATATTTACTATAATCAGAAAAAATACCCTGTAAGAAAGGTATAACAATTTTATGTATGGAGAAATTTATCATCAGGAATTTTTGAATTTTCTCCCATTTTTATAAATGCTCTGTTGGGAGGAAGAGAACCAGACCAGAGTTATGGGATTTGAAGCAAATTACTCCTCAACCTTGGTCAGAGTTTCTTTGTATGCCAGTTGAAGGTATTGACAGGATTATCTCTAAGGCACCTTCCAGTTCCAATAATCTATGAATGTGAGTTAGAAAAACTGAAGCAATTCAAGAATACTCTACAAATGTATAAAAGTAGAAAAAGTAGGATATTTAAGAAGAAAAATTCCTCTGAGGAAAACAGACATCATCCAGGCTTAACTAGCTCCATTGTCTCCAGTTCATGAATCCTGAGTTCACCATCATTTTTCAAAAACATAGTTTAAGTAAATTATCTCATGTTTGGATATAGTTATTTGAAGACAAAAAGCTTGAAGTCTTTGCTAAACAGAGACTAAAATTCTCTTTCAAAAGGAAATTTTAGTCTAGAAGTAAATTAGGCAGAGACTAAAGAAGATAGTATTACTAGGAAGAAATCTTGAGTTCACAGAAAATTTCATTGATGGTTGTAGGAATTGGGATCCTGACAGGAAATGGATCTTCACACTCAAATATGTGATGTCAGGCAGTTTACAGAGGTATAAACAGGATAAAGTATCCAACAAAAAATGTGAGGCAGCTACATAGTAACCACATCAGAAAACTGTTTACTTAGGCCTAAAAGAGCAAGAGGAGGGAAGAGGGGTAATGAAGCCTAGAAATAAGCCATGGAAGAGGTGCTGTCCCACAGAGCTGGTACCTCGGGTCATTGCCTCTGTCAGACCCACTGCAAGGCAGGAAGACAATGGTGGAGGCAGGTGTGAGTATCAATATGTCAATTTTTTCCTAGGCCTACACTCTAAAATCCTGTCAGTGGCATCCATTGGCCAACCAAAATACATAGGTGCAGTCTATAGAGATTTGTCTCCTGGGCTGTAGGGTGGGACAAAAGTATGGGGTGAGGTAACATACAAGATCAGATTGTCAGATCAGATTCACACACATCAGAGATGTTGTCTAGTGTTAGATTTTCCTGATGATTTCAAGGATACAAACAATCAAGAGACACAGTTTAAACAGGAAAATGTCTGGCACATTCAGGAACATTCTACATGTCCTTCTTTATTAATGAAATACATGGGTAGCTTTTGGTTCATGAAACATCTTTTTATACCTCAGATAGTCACCTATTTATATGACATTTTCAAGGAGATCATGCCCCATAAATCCATATATCCTAGGTTTATTTCCCATAAGCAGTTGTAATTATGGACATCCAGCTAAAAATCTCCTCCTAGAAAAATATTATTCTATTTACCAGAAAGTCTGATACTTTTAAAAGGAGATTAGAATTATGCACATTCCTTTTTTCTTTACCTGGGAGTATTTGATAATGGGAAGACTTGGAGAAATGGTATCTCTTCAGTTACACAGCTAGCTGAATTTAAATTTGAAAGTGAGTTACTATCAGTAATCTTCATAGAGGATGAGCAAGTAAAAAGGAGTTAAAAATTAACATAAAACATCACTGCTTCATTTTTAGCTTCAAGGAGGCAGAATTAATCAAAGCTGCTTTCTTCCACCACCCACTTCATATTATGCTTACCCTCTCCCAACAGCTCAGTGTATTTTTTGTTTATTTCTGTTTGTTTTTCCTGCTAGGAAACCCACATTTTCTTTAGATGATCTTATTTCCATATATAGTAGTTTGCTAAAGCTGCCATAACAAGATACCATAGACTAGGTGGTAAACAACAGAAATTTATTTTCTCACAGTTTTGGAGAATAAAAGTCCAAGATCAAGGTTCTGGTGGATTCAATTTCTAGTAAGGACTCTCTTCTGGGCTTACAGGGTGGGGTTTCAGTGCGCAAGGGAAGCTGTGCTCATGATGTCCAGGGAGGCATGCTGAATATGTCCAGCCACTCAAACACATCAAGACACTGCTGTCCTTATGTCTGCTAATATCTCACAAGCCACAGGTCGAATAAGCATGTCCAAAGTTAAGCAGGGAATGCACATTCTTCCCACCATGAAGCCAAACAAGCCACATGACAGAGCCCGCTAACAGGAGGGAAGTAAATACTTTAAATAGAGTATGTACTTTGGGGAGTACTGAGTCAATAATTTTATGCAGTAATCTACTCTATTGCATTGCCCAAGTCTAGATAGTGGACTCTCCTGTCTGAAAATTATAATCAAATTCTCATCCCTTTCCACATGATACAAATATATATATATAATATATATATTATACAGATATATCTGTATATATATATATATATGGCCATAGCTATATATATATCTACATATAGATATATATATGGCCATAGCTCTCTTCATGGTACTATCATGCCTGTGCTAATCAGTATCTCTCACATTGCTCTAACCTGACATGGTTTTTGCACATAAGTGCCAACTGTCAATGCCTCATAGTCCCGGATTTACTTCAAAGGGTTATGGAATTTTGCCTCTGTGTCCCTTTGCTCTCTCTTACTGCAATGGAAACATCTACTCATGTGCTATGCACTTCCCTCTCTCTTTTTTTTTCTCAGTTATATCTATTTCTCTTCATAATTATTCCTAACCATGTGTCTTGGAATATCAATACCATAAGAAATGACATATCATTTCATTAGTTAATAACAATTATTAAGAACTCTTTTATAAAAGTTAGTTCCATGAGGACAAAGATAGCATTTTAGACACTTATGGATGAATGAGTAATTTCATATATGTGATCCTTACCCGTTAATGAGATTTTACTTATTGTGCAACTTTTATTTGCTAGGCAGATTATAGATAGTTCAAAAACCTTTATAATGCATTAATTATATCATTTAATTGTGTATCTGATATTATACTGTTGATATCCTTACTTTTTATAAAGATACTTGAGATGTATAGGCAGCAAAGAAATTGTATGTGGTCAAAGCACTGCGAATGGCAAAACTTATTTGAAAGCAGAATTTACTCTTCCAACTGCCATGTTTCTTTTAATATAACACAAAGTATTGTAAAGCTGGCATAGTGTCGACTGATGTTCCACTAGATATTGCATGCAATAAAACTATATATTTGAGTAAAGTTTGTTTGAAAGATACTTTAATTCTATTTTTGTATTGATCTGAAAATTTAGAGCACAGTCTTGCAGCTAATGAACTTTGTTCCGTTGTGATTGAGGGTCATGTCAGAATGAAGCCATTAATCACTATAATTCCACACAGAGGAGCCTGTAATTGCTAGAGAGTGAACATTTAATAAGTGGGAAATGCTATAAATGTCACTCCAGATGTGAGCCTATGAAGAGACAGGTAATGATTCAATAGTGTATTTTTAAAAAGTATATGTAGGCTGATTTGGAAGAAAAACAGTGATTCATTTGGGGAATGATTTTTATGGAACCAATTCATTTGAAAATTATAGCTGAGAAAATGGTATGTGTGTGACATTACTTTATCCATTTTTAACTGGAAGTTATAAAAATGAATGTTATTTAGGAGAAAAGTCATGAAGAGAAAACTCTTCTTCAAAATAGCTCAGCATGGGGCGCCCGGGTGGCTCAGTTGGTTAAGCGACTGCCTTCAGCTCAGGTCATGATCCTGGAGTCCTGGGTCCATTCTGGATCCAGCTCCCTGCTCGGTAGGCAGTCTGCTTCTCCCTCTGACCTCCCCCCTTTCATGTGCACGTGCTCTCTCTCTCATTCTCTCTCTCTCAAATAAATAAATAAAATCTTTAAAAAAAATAGCCTGCATTTGATAGGCAATTGAAGGATTACCTATTTACATAAATCGGGAAAAGTATAGGTAAAATTTTGTACTTTTAATTTTATCTCATTTTTATTCTTATGAGATTAAAAAATGGAGGAAAAAAGACTTCCAGTCTAATCTCTGCAGATTAAATATACCACTGGCTGAAGAAGTATGACAAAACACACACTGAAAATGGTAGAAAAGCATTACCATAATACAAGTATTTTTATTCTGTGTGATATGAGATGTGAATATTGCTGTAATCTAACTCAGCAAATTTCTTAACTTCCTGGTTCTCAGTTTCCTTATCTATAAAACTAATCAGTTGTATGAAGTGACATATAAGGTGCCTTCTAGCCCTGAGAAGTTGTGATTATTTAGACAGTCTAATTTGTTAGTAACAAGTAGCTTTCTCGCTAGCAAAAATCATTATTGGTTATTAAGCATGAAGATCCTAACACTGCATTTCTCTTTGGTCTAAATAATTTTCCTCATAAAGAGAATTTTCAGGCCTCCTTCAAAACAGAAAAAAAAAGAGGTCTAATTGGATGGTTTGATTTTTTTTTAACTTTATTATTCTTCAGGACACCCTGTTAATGTCATGTAGTTCATTTTAAATAATGGTTCTATCAGTTTATTCTTCAACAAGATTCTAAATCTTCTAAAAGTATCTCATATACCATAAACCAATAACAAACAATAAAACGGAGTCAAGAAAAACTTTGGTGGAAGGCAAATCTGGCATTAATTAGAGACTATTACTGACACCCAGATTGCATATTTTCCTAGCAGACTGCTGCGAAATGGCATCTTGGTTTTTAGATAATAACATTTTCATGTCTGATAAATACATTCACGACCACTACTTTTTCAACAGGCAAGCTATGCATGTTTTATTTAAGCTATAGAGTCCCAGAGGTTGTTTGTATTCTTCTACTGCTTAAAAATGTTTACTGAATTCATGTAACAACTCTTTTCCAAGTGAAAAAAGAATAATGTACAGCTGTAAAATATTTCTTGATTTTTAAGGTAGAATTAGTCTGCATATTTTCCTCCCTAAACCCTTTTTTCTTTTGTTTTTTAAGTTCTATAGCGGTAATTCCCCTCTAGTAGGAAAGTACATATTATGACGAATTGTGTTTTAAAGATAAGCATATTCTCTGGTTCTTTAGTGGAGGCATTTGCTAAGATTGCCAAAAGCAAAATATTTTCTTCCTTCTAGGGATGGAATATGAAATGTTTATAGAGAATACTGGGTGAAACAGTGAGTTTAGAGTAATAAATTATTTACACCTGTGGAAATAGTCTCCCTCTTTTTCTGTCTCTCTCTCTTTCCCTCTTTTCCTCTCCCTCTCTCCCTCTCTCTTTCTCTCTCTGTGTTCCTTTGTCCCTCTCCCTCCCTCCTTCTCTACCTCCCCACTTCCTCCTTCCTTCCATCCATTCCTCCCTCCCTCACTCTCTCCCTTGCTCCCTCCTCCTTTCTCTTTCCACGTTTAAGTGCAACTGTAAGTAGATCTCTGAAATTAATACTCCTCTGTTTTGCTTAGCTGCTGACTTGATTTGTTTCCTCAAATTAACATACATATTACTATTTGTATATGTAAAGTGATTGAGTCAGAACTACAGGACATTTATGAATCAAATCATTTTTATTTAAGACTTTGCTCCTGGGAAAAAATGAATATCTTTACTAAAGTCTAAAAATTTCCATATTTGAAAGGAAGGTTTTTGTTTTTTTATTTGTACCTGCTTTATCTTTTTTTTGTGTGTGTATTGTTATCCCTCTTCTTCTGTTGCTATTAGCTTTACTCCAAAGACGTGATTCTTCTGGTGTACACTCTTGACACAAAACAAAGTCAAATCCAGCCTCTATCACTAATCAGCTGTAAAACTTTCAAGAAAGTCTGTTAACCTCTCTGGGCTTCAGTATCCTCATCTGTGTAAGTAGGGCATTGACTGAGGTTTGATTTAGATCTGAATTCTATTGTAGAGCTACATCAATGTAAGTGATAATTACCTCTGTTTTCTGTTTTGAATAAATGGGCACTCGAGTGCTGTTATTTATCTGTTCTTGAACTTCAGAGCAGTGGAATTTAACCGTTTGCACTCCCATCTTGACATCCATGTTAGCATCTTTGAATATTAATGAAAATTTGAGTTCATGTAAGGACAGCTTTTTATTTTACTTTATGGAACTATGTCAGATGACAATAATTTTGAAGGGAGAAACAATTATTTTTTTAAAAACTTGAATTTAGAAGGAATTTAAAATAAATTCTATATAAATCTTCACTCTAAAAAGTAGGTGATATCAACCTCTTAGGATTTGGGAAAGTAAATTTTAAAGGTGATTGTTTTTCTTGGATCTCAAGGAACTGCAAGATAGATGTTTTGAACCCAGGTCTGTATAGTGGCAAAGTTGGCTATTTCATACTACAGTTGACCCTTGAATGATGTGGGGTTGGGGTGCTGACTCCTGCACAGTCAGAAATGCACATGTAACTGTTGACTCACCAAAAATTTAACTACGAACAGCCTACTGTTGACCAAAAGCCTTGCAGATAACATAAACAGTCAGTGAACACATATTTTATATGTTATGTGTATTATATACTGTATTCTTAAAATAAAGTAAGCTGGAGGAAAAAAAAATGTTACTAAGAAAATCCTAAGGAAGAGAAAACAGTACTACACTGTATTTACTGGAAAAAAAAATCCACCTGCAGGTGGACCTGCACAGTTCAAACCTGTGTTGTGCAAGGGTCAACTGTTCTTATCTATTAAGAAACAGAGTCAATTATGTATTCCTTTTGATTCCATCAGGCAGCTAGGTTTTGAGGGCCTCTCTGTTAATCTGATTCTCTCCCCACCTCCAAATTTGCTTCCCCTCTTTTTTCTATAAGGCAATATTTGTTTTTTTTCCAGGGACCTGATGCCAACGTTACACTGGGAGTTACAGGAAGAGCACATAGAATAGATTTGTACCATTGCAACCAGTTGTGATAGAGCATGAGGCAGATTACACAGGTTCTGAAACATTCTGCCCATGCTTGAATTGCATTTATTAGCTATTATTTTTTGCATAAGTTACTTAAATTCTTTGTGTCCCATTTTTCTCATCTGTACAAAACAATATGAATTATATAATCATTATCTAATTAGTGTATAGAGTTTTAGATATATATAGTGAGTTAATATTATGAGGGGAAAATATTAGGTAGAGAAATTTAGCTAGTATTCCCAAGCATTCATGTGTCGCTGGAGCTTGAGATTGATTTATTATATTATTTCCTTACTTCTCATTACAGTGTCCTGCATCATTGAGCTTACTTAGACCATGTGACGTTGATATCCAGTGACCCTGACTTCCATTTCCTCTTTTCTGACCCTCCTTAACTCCAGACTCTGGTCTTTGCAGGTCTGACACTAACTAATAGCCAGACCTAACTCCAAATCTAGTTTTGCTTTACAGTCTATGTCTGGAGTTTTAATGGCTGGACTATATCACAAAATCTGATTAACCGAATCGCTCCAAATGAAATACTATAGTTTTTTATTCTGTCCTAGGAAGATATATACTATTGGTTTTATTTACAATTGGAGAGCCAAGCTCTAAAAAACTGGGCATGACACATGGAAACATAAGTTGGAATAAAGACCGGGACACAGGTTCTTTCTCAAGAGAGAAATCTTGGGCCATTTTTTGGAGTTAGAAGAGGAAAGCACAATCTCAGGTGATGAAGTTATTTTATCCTTAGAGATAAAGGTGGTATACATTGCTCACCTCTGCTTTTAAGTTCTCCATCTTGAAAAAAGACTTGAGAAAGTTATATTTTTATGGGCCCAATAAAACAATTATTTATGTTTCACAATATCTGTGACTCTTGTTATTTAATGTTATGTCTCATGTTCTGTCACATTTGAGGGGCCATTGTATTTTCTGTTCTTTCAAGTTTAGGGAATATAGTAATACTTATATTTGGAAATGAGCTCATGAGAATTGCTACAGTATTTCTTATCATCATCTTGGTTTTACACAAAAGGATGGCCTTTGCAGATGACTGAAAGACATATTCAGTGGTTCAGAGAATAAAAATAAATAACTAATTAAAAGTGAATTAAAAGGCATTTTCTTTCTCTGGTAGAGAACATGACCTTACATGAGGCTCAAAAATAATTTCAGAAGATAATGTTCACTTGTGACTGCATGGTTAAAAGAAATAGTTCTTGGTCACAAGATATGCCAATATTTTTGCTAGTCACTGAAGATACTCTTTATCCCCATGTAACATAGTTGAGGGGAAAAATGATTTTTGCCATAAGTAATTGTTATTAAAGTGATAGTTATTATGACAAAAATCTGTATGAAGTGATATAGAATCATAGTGGGAAGAATAAACAAGCACAGAGAAGTACACAAGTGAGAATATTAGTTTGAAATAAGTATTAAAGGCCGCATTAGGCTTATCAAGCAAAGAAGAATAATGAACTATTTTAGAAGATATAAAGCAGTATGTGGCAAATAAAAAAGAATGAGATCTTGCCTTTTGCAGTAACATCGATGGATCTAGAGAGTATAATGCTAAATGAAATAAGTCAGTCAGAGAAAGACAAATACCATATGATTTCACTCATATGTGAAATTTAAGAAACAAAACAAATGAACAAAAGAAAGAGACAGAAAACCAGATTGTTAAATATAGAGAACAAACTGGTGGCTACCAGAGGGGAGGTGGGGAGGCTGGGACCTGGGGGGGTAGGGAGAGAAGATGAGTGAAATAGGTGAAGGGGATTAAGAATGCACTTATTGTGATGAACACTAAGTAATGTGTATTGTGTAGAATTGTTGAATCACTATATTCTACACCTGAAAGTAATATAACACTGCATGTTAATTACACTGTAAAGCAGTATGTGACAAGACACAGGTGAACAGAATCATCCTACAGGACTTTTATTGGCTTCAAACATACAGAAGCCTAGTTCATTTTTCCCATGACAGTGCTAGGCTGTGTCTCTAACTTCTCACTTTTTTTTAAATCTATATGTGCCAAATTAGTTATTGAGCAAAAAAGTGAGACTTTTAAAAACTTGATTATGCATATGAAGTCCAAATCAGGAACATGTTTAGAGTCGGATAGTGGGAAATCAAACAATTTCTTAGCTAATATATTGGGAGGAAAATGGGGAAAAAGTTACTATTTTTTTGTAATTTTTATCTGCCTAAAAGTAGCCATAACAGAATTATTTGAATTTTATGGACTGTGCTTTTCTTTTAGAAATATTTTATTGCCAGAGAACTCAAAGATAGCTATTTATATTTCAATGAAGAAGAAAAAGATGACAGATCCATGCATGTTAGAACTATATAAATATGATATTTGGGAATGGAGCTTAAAGATCAGCTTGCTCTTCTTCTACAGAATTTTCAACTAAGTTCCAGTAAAAGAGATAAATGAGAAAAAAGTAGATTTATTCTACATAGCCTATTAAAAGTTAAATTTCTGTGAATGATTATTTGGATTAATACTCTAGAGCAAAGTTTCAGGACCTTCCAATATTTAGATGCCCCTTCCTTTACTGTTTTTTTTTTTTCTCTCTATTCAGCTGCCAGGAATGCAATCCCTCTAGGAAATTAATATTTTAGCTGATACCCAAAGCAATCAACCAACATTTCAGGATAAAAGTGTAACCCTTTATACCTAAGCCTATAAATTATCATATAACCTCTGTAAATTAAATAATTATGTGTTTAATTACATGTCATTTTTTAGAAGTCTGTTTGATGTAGGTTATCCTATTAAAACTTTCAAATATCCAATGTATAAAAAATACGATATTTAAAGAGTCTAATATATTACTTAGTTCAAAGTAGATGTTTTAAAAAGATTAGTATTCCTTTCTCTCCTCACCTGTCCCTAAAAAGTGAAAGAATTTGGTTGCAATATCTCTCTTCAATGCCTATAGCCACAAAAATATTTGTATATGTGTGTGCTTTAATGATGATGGATGATTGGTGATGTAATGCTGTCTGCAGCTTTTTGCTGGTCTGCCAGGACAGCCTGTCACCCAGCAAGGGTTTGATGATTAACTCCTTGATTTTTAAATCATGACAGAATTTCCAAAATGGTTTCCACATGTAACTGATTGGGTCATTAACATTTTGTACAAAATTAATTGCCATGTTGATGGTTTTGTTCTTTGGCTTCCTTCTGTGCTAAATCCCCAACCAAATGTTAGCAGAGGCATATGATTTCTGACTTCCTCATTTCAGAATTTGCTTTGTGATTATGTGCCCAAATTTTTAACAAGTGTGGTTATCTCTTCTACCATCATTTAATAATAATTTTTGAGATTTTTTAGCCTCTACTGCTGAGGTTTTGCTCTTTTTAAAGAAAATTATTATATAAAATGACTTCCTAAGAGTCCTGTAGAGATTTTTTTTCTTCTTCAAAATCTCCTGATACATGAAGTATAAATGCAAAGTAAAATTGTCAGGGCCCTGCATAGCTATCCAAGCTTAATTAAGCTTAAAAATATCTTCCTTTTGTTTAAGAGTGGGGCTTAGTGAATTATGATGTAAAATTCATAACAATTACACTTTTCTCACTCCGATATAAAGGGCTAAGGAGAATTTGGTGTAAATGCATTTAATATTTTACAGAAGTTTCCTTTTAGGGTTGGATAGATTTTAACATGTTTTTAGAGCCTTAGTCAATGTTAGTTTGTCTCTGAGAGGAAAATCTTGAGATACTGACAGAATTTGCTTGGAAGAGAACAACTCTCTTCTGCCCTCCAACTTTAGCTTTGAAATTTAATCTATAGGTTTCATATTTTGGTTGTTTCTTTGTATTCCCTAACCCAGGTTCTGAAGGAGTTGTGCACTTAGCAGCCTTACTTGGTAGTATGTGGAGTTGCCGCCTGGAGCAATTCTTGACATTTTTCTGTGAGTGAAAAATTTCATCTGATCTTGGAACTGTGTCCACATACCAACTGAGGAGATGGGCTAGCTTTCTCCTAGGGTGCAAGGCTGAGTGGGAAAACTATGGTCTATTGATGTGGAAGACCTAGATATCCTCCTCAAGTTTGATCATTTGCTAGAGTGGCTATGGAACCCAGAAAAACAATGTAATGACTGGTGCTGATCTGTTGCAAAAGATATTTAAAAAAAAATACAAATGAACAGCCAGATGAAGTGGTACAAAGGGTGAGGTCTGGAAGGGTCCTGAGTACAGGAGCTTCTGCCCCAATAGTACTGGGGTGCGTCACCCCTCGACACATAGGTGTGTTCACCAACCAGAGCCCTCTGAACCCTACAGTTCAGGGATTTTTATGGAAGCATCATCACATAGGCATAATTTATTAATCTCCAGCTCCTCACCACTTCCCAGAGGATGGAGAATTGGGCTGAAAGATCCAAGCTTCTAAACATGGCTTGGTCTTAAGGTGACCACCCCCCATCCTGAAGCTATCCAGAAGCCCTGGGGTCACCTCATTAGAACAACAGATGTTCCTATTACTCAGGAAGTTCTAAGGGATTTAGGAGCTCTGTGTCTGGAACAAGGTGAAAGACCAGATAATAGAACAAAAGATGCTTTTAGCATCTTTATTGCTTAAGGAATTACATATGTTTTAGGAGCTCTGGCCAGGAGCCAGAGACAAAGACCAAAATATGTATTTCTTATTATATTATAATAACACAGCTGGTTTTCTCATCGATTAGGTCTTTGTTCAAATATTGTCTCCGCCCAGTCACTTGATCCAAAGTAAACTCCACACTCATTCCCTATCATATTCTTCTCTTTTATATATAGAACTTGTCATTTTTTGAAAATATCTTACTACTGCATTCAATTGTTTACCTGCTAATTAACATTCTCTCTGCTCTAATTCAAGGGTCATGACTTCAGTGTCCGGGTTTGTTTTGTGAATGAACAAAACAACCCGGACACTGATGGTGGGACTAAACTAAATATTTTGTAGAGGGGATATAGTTACAGTTTCTTATACTTGTTTTTAGTTGATAGTCTAGTAGTTTCATAATAGAAGCCAAACACATCTCCATATTGACCAGAGAAGTATATAAATAAGGTTATTTGTTCTTTATATCCCTTCCGTTTAACATATACTTTCATATTCTATTACTTACTACATAAATTGGATGTGGAGCTTTATGCTAGCATAAATAGGAAAATAACTCTAAACATCAGAAGTTATGAACCTTGATATAATATTTGAGTCTCAGAGGGTCTGGAAATCTCCTGAAATAGTATATGGATATATAGTTATATTTAATCTTCACATATGTGCTCATTTCCTCTTTTAAAAAAATGCGGGCTCCTGGGTGGCTCAGTCAGTTAAGCATCCAACTCTTGGTTTCAGCTCAGGTCATGATCTCAGGGTCGTGAGATGGAACCCTACCTTGGGCTGCATGCTGGGTGTGGAGCCTGCTTAAGATTCTCTCTCTCCCTCTGCCCTTCCCCCACAAAAAATAATAAATAAATAAAATAAAAAATAAAAAATGCGGTAAAATACGTGTAAAAATTAGAATTTTAACCATTTTTAAGTGTACAGTTGAGTGGAAGTAAGCACATTCACACACTGCTTGTGTAACCATCACCACCCTCCATCTCCAGAGCTCTTTTCATCCTGCAAAACTAAAACTAAAACACTGTTCTGTTTTCTGTCTCTATGAATTTGACTACTCTAGGTAACTCATATTAAGTGGAATCATACAGTATTTGTCCTTTTGTGATTAGCTTATGTATTATCCTTACATATATATAATAAATGAAAGCAAAGACATAGAGGATGAATGATAATAGAAATATATTGTTACAAGTTTCTTGTATTTTCCCTGAAGTAATTTAATTTTGCAATGAACTCTAAGAACACTATGAAAATTAAAGGTAAGGCTTATAATACTTTTATCAGTAAAAGTTATAAGAAATGTCCACTGTGGCTCAGGAATTTTCTCTTTTGGTCCAATCTGAAATCTTCTGTGTGTACTACAGGCTTTGATATTTCTTTTCTACTTTCATTATGTGTTTGTTCTTTCACATTTTGCTAGAATATGGTTTTCTTATATCAGGGTCTTTATCCTCATAGTAAAATATAAATATATCTTTCTTCATCCTCTATAATTATAATATGTGCATATGGTATTTTTAAGAATTATATTTCCTTCCAGTATGTGCCGAAAAATTCTTGTCAATCTCTCTCTTTAGCTGTTTGCTCAATGCATAAGATTTATTCTTAAACTCCATTCTCTCTTCTCTTTCTATTGAGTTCTGCAATTTCTGTAAATTGTGGCAAGAAGAAGGTTTATTTTAAACTTCTATTGACACGAAGAATAGCTTCCCAAATGGACTGTAACATATAATTACCAGCCAGTGCCCACCCATCTCTAACCCCAGCTAGGAGTTTACCTGGATGCTAAGTCTTTGCTCTTATAACATAAATGCATTTTCATCCCCAGACAAGCAGGAATTTATTTATTAACATTTTCATACATAGTATCAGGTAGGGTCCATTGTTTCAGGAAGGATAATGGAAATATGGACTTGTGGGAAACAAATGGGATTGCCTAATAGGAGTCGCTTAACTAGGAAAATTACTTAATGATAAGTTTCTGATTTCTCCTGTTTCCTTTTTTTTTTTTTAAAGATTTTATTTATTTATTTGAGACAGAGAGAATGAGAGAGAGAGAGCACATGAGGGGGGGAGGGTCAGAGGGAGAAGCAGGCTCCCCGCCGCTCAGGGAGCCCGATGCGGGACTCAATCCAGGGACTCCAGGATCATGACCTGAGCCGAAGGCAGTCGCTTAACCAACTGAGCCATCCAGGTGCCCTCTCCTGTTTCCTTTTTTACCAGGTTAGCTTTGATTATATGTTATGGAATGACATTTACAGATTGTATATAGAAAATAACTCAAGACCAAGGGTATTTATAACTTGCCCCAGAAAAGATTTTTATTTACTTTTGCCTGGTGACTTCAGGCACTAGTAATGCAGGATAACTTTATTCCAGTTTCAAGAATTGAGCTATTCTGGGGTGGCTGGATGACGCAGTCAGTTAGGCGTCACATTCTTGGTTTCAGCTCAGGTCACGATCTCGGGTTTTTAGATGGAGCCCTGCATTGGGCTCTGTGCTCTCTCTCTTTTATATATATATATATATAGTGACAAATATGTACACATACAACATCTTTAGTCATTCTTTAGTCTCCCAATCTAAAAATGCACTTTTTGTTGTTTTATATACTTTTAAGTTAATCTAGGTTTTGTTTTGTTCTTGCTTTTTAAAATTTTCTTTACTTGTTAATACTTATTATTGCTTTAAAATGACCTAAGAGCAAGAAAATATGAAATAAGGGGGGGGATGGGTGATATTCTACTGGAGTCAGAGTACAAAGAAAAAAAAGGCCATGAATAATTGTACTTTAATGTTTTTAGGACTTCCTACAACTGCTTTAAGTTGTAGTTTTTTATAGAGTGTTTTAAATTTCCCTCTTAATGTTACAGTCTTATCCTGTATAATTGTCAAAATACATTAGTGTTGTATGCATGCACATACATGTATGTGTATATGGCTAGATGATTTCATGGCTTAGGAAATACACTTAGAAGCGTCTCTTAGGGACACCTTGGTGGCTCAATCAGTTAAGCGTCTGCCTTCGGCTCAGGTCATGATCCCAGGGTCCTGGGATTGAGTCCCGCATCGGGCTCCTTGCTCAGCAGAGAGCCTACTTCTCCCTCCGCCTGCAGCTTCCCGTGCTTGTACTCTCTCTCTCTGACAAATAAATAAATAAAATCTTAAAAAAAAAAAAAAGTGTCTCTTAGATTTGCAAAGTAGTCTCTGTTAGACTTGTCATTTTATGCAACATTCTTACTACTTCCAAAGATTCCTTTTTTACCTGAAAATAATTGCTTTAGAAAGTAAACTAGTGAGAATAAAAACAATATGTTAGTACCCACTTCTATAAAGAATTTTCTGAAACAGGTTCGCTCATTTCATATGTTCAAATAAACATTGAGAATTAAAAAAAAAAAGTTGTTAGGTCAATTTCTTAGCTAGAGGCCTCTGAAAAGATTTGTACTAAAGTTTCCCTTTGTTCTACCACTTCTAGATTCACTGCCTTTGACCTCTGATGCATCTTTAATATGCCCTTTGCCCCTTTCTTGCTTGTGTTTTTGTGATCATCTTACCACTCTAGAATAGATGCTGGGTGTTTATAAACAAATGCTAGGTGGTCAGGTAGATTACAGGCAGGATTTAAGCCATTTCATTGAAGGTAGACTGGATCACCTATATCCAATCATGAAATTCCATAATTTAGTGATTTTCTTCACATCAGTAACCCAGGATGTGAAACCCATTGGTGTCTTTGCTTTTCTTTTCAGTAAGAGATTCCTGGCTCCTTTGATGATTACATTATTTCATCAATTAGTATTTATTTTTAAAATTTTAATTTATATTTACAATTAGTATTTATTGTCTTCATTTTTAGGAGTTTCTTTTGGAGTATGACAGTTGTTACTACTAACCACTTAAGCTTAAAATGTGAAAATATAAAGGATGTTTGCACTGGAGTAAATATGAATTATCTGAATTGTCTTTGGCACTTATTCCAGGGACATAAAGGTTTATATAGGAAGGGTTAAAGCCTTTGATTTATAGTCTGTCTGGGCTCTTTTGAAGGCAGGGATCCCTTAGAAGTAAATGATTTTTCTCACTTCTTTTTTGTTTTTTCATTATTTGCTCATCAGAATAATTTATGACTAATATAAAAAGTAAAGTTTAACAAATCACCTAATTAATTGTAGCATTCTGAGAGGAAAAACATGACTATGTATGTGATTACATTATTTGTAGCACAAGCAGAAGTAATTTTATCAGGTGACTTTCTTAAAGAATTTTCCACCTTTGGGGCTGACCATAAGAGTAAAGTCCAGGGGGTACCTGGGTGGCTCAATAGGTTGAGCATCTCACCCTTGGTTTTGGCTTCGGTTGTGATCTCAGGGTTGTGGGATCGAGTGGAGTACTTGAGATTCTCTCCCTCTCCCTCTGCCCCCCCCCCATTGAGCGTGCTCTCTCTCCCACTCTAAAATAAATAAATAAATAAATAAATAAAATCTTTTAAAAAAAAGAGTGAAGTTCAGTCCAAGTAACTGAGGTAGAGACTTTTAAGTAATATTTGACTCAATAACCTTTCAAACACCGTGTTTGGACAGAAATCCAGTGGGTTATTTATCAAGGACGTCACAGACAGAACTTGAACATGTCATGGGGATTGATGTTCTAAGGAACATCTAAAGCCATTCCAAGAATGAGAATCTCTAATTCTTATCATCTGAAATCTCCTGTTTTTCTCTCACAACTCATTTCAAATTGATAGCTCTGGAGATCACCTCTTTAAAGCTTACTTTAAGAGGCATATTGAATTTCTTTACCTTAAGTTTTGTGCTTTGTATGATGATTATCATCAACTCACTAACTGACATTTGTTAATTGCCTTTTGTGTTTACAAGAAATTTACCAAAATTTTTGTTTACTTGAGATTACCTAAATTTAAATTGAGTAAATATAAAAGGTGTTTTCTCTGGGAACAAATAGATTTTTCTTTTCTCATAAACCATGTTTGGCACTTCTCCCAAATTGCTAAACATTTGACAGGGTTTAACATAGGCTTGTGAACTGCAATCTGGAGACCTAGAAGATAAGGAACCTAAAAAGCAGGAATTTCTCAGCTGGCTGAATGTGGGTGTGCATGTCTCTGTGTTTATTTGCTATTAAGTACATGATTTAAATTTTATTAGTTTAACCATTCAACAAAAACTTGCTGAACACCTTTGTTCTAGTTACTTGGAAAAGAGCACAGCAAAGATCCATGACCCCATGAAGTTTCTATCCTAGTGAATTTCATGGATTATAGAGGGAAAGAAATATCAAAGTTAGCACCTAAACATTTATACATTTTTTTTCTAATGAGAAATTGTGATCTAAATAGGAACTGATGCAATATTAAAATACACAGAATTCCGTGAGAGCCTCTCTTAGTTTTTTCACATGTAGATTTCAAGATTCTCTCATCCAATAACCAAGTAAGAGCAACACCATTTAGCAACTATGTAGTATGGCAATTTCTAGAGGATGTTTAACAGTGTATTATATGAGAATGGTCAAAGAATTTATAAGAATATTTGAATCCACATTTTGTGTTAAGAAATATATAAACCATGTTATTCAAATAATGTATAAATGAACTAAAATGACAGCAATATACAGCAGTGGGCTCTGGCTGTGTCTCTAGCATGTCTTAACTGTGATGGATGAAGAATTAATTTTAGTTCAGTCTGTATCTGTGTCCGTGTATCTGGAACACAGAAAATGTGTAGTCTTGTCTCTTCTGTTCTGCTCTAGATGTAAAGGCCCACTCCTCACTCTAGGGATCTTATTGCAGACAGTTCTCACTATTTATTACCCCTGGTAATAGCACCATGCTGCTGCCGCCTCTGCCCTCTACTAGAAAAGCAATTTCTCTAAACTCCAGGGTCTGCATTTTCTCTACAAGATCAGATGTTCTGCTCTGGTGCTACTTGACTCCATATTGTTGGTCCACGTAATGGGATTTAAGGTCCCTTTTTGTCTAGAAGCAACCCTTTTGCTTAGAGCTGTAATTGAAAATGGAGGCCTTTTTGTTAAGTAGTGTGAACAAAGTCTTCCAGACAGGAGTGTTTCTGCACACGGTAATTCAGTCGGTATTCTTCAAAATGTGTTTCTCTCAGCACTAGTCCTGTGCTTTTGTTTGTATAAGAGTTCTTTGATGGAGTAATTCTGAAAAACATTGTATGCCATATCTTCTCTTGAGATGCACAATGTATGAATGTATTAAAGATTCTAGGAGCCATGCAAAAACAAAGCAAAACAACAACAAAAAACGAATCTATATAATATTATGCTGACCAGTTTTTCCTAGAATTAATTGACCAGAATACACATTTTTTTAGTGTGAATGATATCTCAAACATTTTCTGTGGAATGGGCAATGCTCATAATGACTAATATTTTGTGTGTTATAAATTCATTTGATATATTTTGATGCTTGTCATTTTTTTTTTTCAATTCAGATACCTTCATAGTTTTATTTTGATTTGAGGGAATTTATGATTTTGCTTATTTCTTGCTTGGGGTTTATTCTAGGATAAAAATACTTAAAAACAGTGATAATATTTATTATCATGAAGATATAAAAAGTCGATTTTAATTCATTACATTAATAACTGTGTCAGATATAGAATTAGTAATTTTTCCTTAAATATCTCGTAAGTATGAAATGATATTAGAAGGAGGGAACGTGGGGCACCTGGGTGGCTCAGTCAGTTAAGCATCTGCCTTCGGCTCAGGTCATGATCTCAGGATCCTGGGATTGAACCCTGCATCGGGCTTCCTACTCAGTGGAGAGTCTGCTTCTCCCTCTCTCTCTGACCCTCTTCCCAGCTTGTGCTTGCTCTCTCTCTCTCTCTGTCTCAAATTAAAATAAAATAAAATAGAGGGTAACATAAAGTCCAGTGCATTATTAGTCCAGCAAGAAACAAAAAATTAGTGTATTTAAAGATTTCTCAAAAAAATCTAATCATGACAGGTATCATTTAGAATTGACTATATGACTGAGAAAATAGTATTTTTTTTTTCAAATAGTGCATAAAGATTCATAACCTGCAAAGTTGTGAAAAGAACTTCTGTAGTCCCAGGCCTCATAAAGATGAAGTGTAATTTGAGTGTTTTCAAATAAATGTCAACATACAGTAATATATAATAATAACCACAGAAGTTAAAAGCTTAAGTGTATATGTACTGGTTCCCAAGATATGGCTTCCAGGTTCACTATTTTAGGTAGTATGTGTTGTCTGTGGATTAATTCAATATGGTTTCTGTCCTCAGTAATTAATACCCTAAGATGTGCTAGAACGAGGTAAGCACGCAGCTGTAAGCAAGATTATGGGACTGACATTTATTTAGCATTTACTTTGAATATTATCAGATACAGATATTATCATTTAATCCTAACAACAGCTCCACAGAGTCTGTAAGTGGCATCTACTGCTACTAACTTACACATAAGTTCCTTCTCTCAATATGTTCAGTCTTGTGATGTGTCATGATTGGTCACAGTCAAGGACAATCATGTTCTGTGATTTCTGAGCCTTCCTTGAAACCAGGGGCTGGCCATATGTTTACATTTTGTGCAGTGGTAACTAAGGGGGAAATCTTCTGGGTGGAGGGGAGAATTTGACAAGAGTTCTGCTTTCCTAATAAAAGGAAACAAAGACACACCTGACCCCATCTCTCCTCCTCTGCTTCCTGCCTTGGACCCTAATAATAAATGTGGAAGAGCAGAAGCGATCTTGTGACTTTGAAACAACAGATATTAGGATAAATTTCAGCACACTGAGGATGAAAGGATAGGACACAAAAACAATTTGCATTTCTGCATCAAAAAGAAGCAGAATCAACAACAGCAGTGCCTTACATCTGGATGCCCTGTGAGGAAATTGACCCCTGTGTAAGTCTGTAATATCTTGTTGCCGTTACATATCGCTAGACACATTTCCAATTCATATATTATTATTTTATATTTTTGTAGGAGGATAAAGGGAAAACTAAGGTCTAGACACACTAACCGATTCAAAGTGACACCAAAATCAGGGAGGGAGCTGAGGCTTGAGCGGACTCTAAAATCCGTACTCATTCCATCAGTATCCCATTGGATACAAGAGGATAGGGTAACAATTCATCCAGGAGATCAAGGATCATTTCACAAACATAGAGTAGCAATGATATCCTATAGGAAAATTACATTTCTAATATGGAGAGAGATATTTACTGAGGTCCACTATTATCCAGAAAACTATAAAACTTTTAAAAGGGATTACTAAAGGTTAGGGAAGAGGCAAAGAAATACTAGCTGGGTGTACATCTGTCTTTCTGAATTGATTTTCCCCAAATTAAAATTTTTCTTTGCTTAGTGCATATTCTTATCTAAGCTTTTTAAAAATCATGAGAGAAAAATTATCTCCTATCTATGAAGACAACTGGACATCTCTGAGGACACTCTCTCTCTGTGATCTCTCTGCAGCCAATGAATGATGTGCTAATAATTTGTATAACTTGTCACTGAGCCAACCTTGGTATAGCTGATCACTGGGGTATTGCTGATTATACTCTCTGAAGGCCATTTTATCCTGTGTCTTTTCATATTGTCTGACATGATAAACCAGACGGACAAAATAAATTGTGAAGCAATGTAGAACACAATATTCGGTAGCTAAATAATGGATTGCATGACCTCAGAGGTCGTTCCTATCATGCATGCATGTAGATATGTGATTTTTCTTTGAGCTTAAATGGGCTCTGTTAATGTAATTGTTGAAAATCTTATTTTGTTTGAGTCCATTTTCAACAATTTTCAGCAAGCCTGTCAAGATCCATTAAGATGATCTATTTAGTTACCTTTATGGGTATCTGGGGCTATTTTTTCATATTTTTCACTTTAAAAAATGTTCATCAGCACTAAAAAAAATGAGGTATCAAAGTGTGAAAAGACACATAGGAACTATAAATGCATATTATTAAGTGAGAGAAGCCGATCGGAAAAGGCTATATGCTGTTTGGTTCCAGCTAATGCGACATTTGGAAAGGACAAAACTATACAGACAATAAAAAGATAAGTGGTTTCCGGGGTGGAAAGGGTGGAGAGATGAACAATCAGAACACAGAAGAATTTAGGGCAGTGAAAATACTCTGTATAACATTATAATGATGGCTATATGTCAGTATACATTTCTCCAAACCCATAGAATTTATAACACCAAGAGGTAAAACTGCAGACTTCGGGCAATTATGATATCGTCAGTGTAGTTCCATCCTTAGTGAAAACATACCATTCTAGTGAGAGATGTAGATAATGGAGGGAGGCTGTGCATGTGAGGTATCTGAGAAATCTCTATACCTCCCATTCAATTTTGCTGTGAGCCTAAAATGCTTTAAAAAATAAAGTTTAATTTTTTTGATAGGTCAATACAAAATCTGAAGGCAAATTTGAGGAAATGAATCTTAATTTCCTCTCTCACCAGTTTTTGTGTTTGACTGTGTGTGACCTTTTGCCATACAATAAAAAATTGGAGGCAGCACTGAACTGATAAAATAGACTAAAATTTAAAAAAAAATTAAGTGTCCTCTTAGAAGCTTCAAAATGTAAATTAGAAAATAAAGACTTATGGAAAGACAGAACACTGATCAATAGGTCAGATGATTCTATTTCTATAGAGTTATAAAATGAGCTTCAAATATATTTTCTAAATGTACCATTTATGGAGTATACACCATATGTCGGAAGTACATTGTTCCCCTGCCCAACACCTGCCAACACCACCATGTGCATATAAGAGATTGAGCTACAATTAGGCATGATTATAAGTGTAATCAGGGCTAGGGAAGTGACCGTATTACAGTCAATCTGCCTCTCATAACTATGAATTTTTTCCAAACTAATTGTCTTTTGGGATGATCTGAGCTCTCTTTCCCATTAATCAAATCTATTGAATTGTATTCAAGTTAGTTAAAAATACTAGGTTAAAAATATTTTATATATCAATATGGTAGGCATACATAACATCTGTACAGAAGCTTATAGCTTCTTATTTGCTAGAAGTGAATAAATTTTTTAGCCAGTATTTTTGCCTGGTATAAAGTCCTCTCCTTTCAATGTGTGCTGATGCTCTTCTGTGTAGCTTACAATTCTTGGCCCTCACTAACTATGAAGTTTTTGCAATATTCTTATTTATATTTCTATTTGCAAATTGCACAGACTCTGATGTTTGCAAATGCTCAAAATTTATTTTCAGATCTGTCCTGATCAATTAGTTTCTGTAAATTCTTTGCTTCTCTGTAAGGCTATTAACAAAATGCTAACTTTTCTATTCACCCAGGAGTGACTTCTTAATCTTCATGATCTAACTGTTCTGGGTTCCTGTTCTCTTCTGATATCCTTGTTCTAATCTCTGAGGATCTTTACTGGAAAAGTGAGCCATATGCTGTTGTATTTGAGAGAGTTGCACCTGGATTGCTGTTCAGTCTAGAAATCACATTTGGCTCCTATTGCTTATTGTCATGACTCATTCTGTGTAACACCATTTAATACTAGTTAGTAGCAGAAACTTAGCAGCACTACTTTTAATCCTTCACACCAAATGTTTAAACTTCAACTTGTGCACTGAGGATGCATGTTGCTTGGTAGATATTTATTAAATGTGTGAAAGAATAGGTGTGTGAGGAAAACATTTGTTAACTAAGAGGAGAAGTTTAGTATCAGTAATTCCAAGAAGTACAATAATGAGTTTTGAGGGGCGCCGGGGTGGCTCAGTCGTTAAGCATCTGCCTTCGGCTCAGGTCATGATCCCTGGGTCCTGGGATCGAGCCCCACATCCGGCTCTCTGCTCAGCGGGAAGCCTACTTCTCCCTCTCCCACTCCCCCTGCTTGTGTTCCCTCTCTCGCTATGTCTCTCTCTCTCTCTGTAAAATAAATAAATAAATAAATCTTTAAAAAAAATAATGAGTTTTGAGTGTTCATTGTTTCTTAAAAAGTGTGCTGAAGATAAGGCACCTGGGTGGCTCAGTCAGTTAAGTGTCTGCCAGGGATGGAGCCCTGTGTTGGGATCCTTGCTCGGCGGGGCGTCTGCTTCTCCCTCTCCCCTTGCTCCTCCCCCCTGCTCATGCTCTCTCTCTCTCTGTCAAATAAATAAATAAAATCGTTAAAAAAAATGTACTGAAGATAAAAGATAAAAACACTGATGTCACTTGACACTCATGAACTATTCAGAAAAGCTTTCACCTGGCCAGGAAGGTTTCAGACTGACTTCTCCATTTTCTTAGCAAAATTAATTGCATGATGCTCAATGCAGTAAACGATCATTAGTTTACTACTACATAGAAACATCATTCACAGTATCCTCATGCATAGCCTGAACAATATTTCATTGTTTCCAAAAGCTTTCTAAGGGCTATTCCAACAAATTGAAAGAACAAATAAAATAAGCCCCTGACATTGAGGAAGATGAGAGAAATAAAAGAGGTCATTTTGGTAACTATCCATTCATGCAGAACTTTATTGTGTCAAAATCTAATTGATTCCCTACAACCCAAATCTGTTTCTCAGCCTTTAGGATTAAGGATTTTTTTAATTAGTGGTTCCAAAGTATTTTGAATCAAGGGAACATGAAAATGGAAGAATAAGAGAGTCAAGGTTTTTTCTTTTCAATTAACTGAAATGTTTTTTTTTAAAAAAAATTTTTTTTTTTTTTTTTTTTTATTTCAAAAAGTTTTCTTTTACCAGTATTTAGGTACCTGGAAAGCCAGTAGCATATCAGAATATCATTTTATAAATATAACACAAAGAAATGGAATGTTTTGTTCCATTTCACCTAGATTCCAGAAAAACTATGTGAGTTATTCCTACTCTACAGCAAGCCACATGTCCTTTGGATTTTTATATCCCAATCCCGGGGATGCTTTGCTTTGATGAAAATTTCGTTAAACCGCTCTTTCATTGAACAATTTTAGCACATAAAGTGTGGCATACAGTTTATCTGTTCATTGCCTAGACCTAATTATCATTAATGATTATGATCAAGCTATAACCTATTCTGTTTTACTTTATATGTGTTATAGTTTTAGATATATATATTCCTGTTTTCCTTAGTTTATAATCAATTTAATGCATTTTAGTGTTGTTATATCTCTTCACTATTCTGTAAGTTAGGTAAATTTTTTATTGACATCTTCTCCCATCTAATTTAAACTTTAGTGATAAATGTAAATTAGTAGTGACTGGGAGTCAAATGTATGTGTTACTTTAATGAATTAGCCCTGTGGGAACCAGGCTCCCTTTACATGGCTGAGTCAGTTATGGAGTCCATATCCCAGTCTACTGAAGAGAAGTAAGATAGCAATACTTAAAATTGTGTATTCAATATATAAGATGTCTCATGGGGCTTATGTTATTTTCAGATAAAATATGTATTACAGTTTGAGAGATGAGTGACTTAACTGATACAGATCAGATGGTAGGAGTATTTCATGGGTTATTCAAAACGTGGATGTTGTCTAGAAGCATAATAGGCCACTGAACCATTCTGACATGATTATATGTTAGAAAGGGCATATAGCAGAAATACAGAGAACAGTTTGGAAGTGATAAAATGAGAAAGCAAAGGTGAGAGAAAGACTAGTAAGAAGAGTTTATTGCAATAACCTGGTGAATAACTATTGGAAAAACACAATCATAGCATAGAGGAAATCCTGGGTAAAATATAGGAGGGGGTATATTAGGATTCTCTAGAGAAACAGAACCAAAAGAATTTACACAGTAAGATATTTATTACAAGAAATTGACTCTTGCAATTATGGAGGCTGAGAAGTTCCACAATCTGCTGTCTGCAAACTAGAGAGCCTGGGAAAGTTGGTGGTATAATTTAGTCCAAGTCCAAAGGCCTGAGAACCAGGGGAGCCAATGATGTAGATTCCAGTCTGGGTCTGAAGACCTGAGAACGAGGAGTACTGAGGGCATGGAAGACTGGTGTCCCAGCTCAAGCAATCAGGCAGGAAAATCTCAGTTCTTCCATATTCTATCTGTTTGTTCTGTTCAGGCCCTCGTTGGATTGAATGATACCTGCGCACATCCGGAGGGCAAATCACTTTACTGAGTCCACCAATGCCAGTGCTAATTTTACCTGGAAACACCCTCAAAGACAAACCCCAAAATAAGATTTAGCCAAATATCTGAGCACTTCATGATCCAGTCAAGTTGACACATAAAATTAACCTTCACAAGTGGGAAACTGATAAGTGAGAAATTGTTGGTGACAGAAATGACTGGAAAACTTGAGACAAATACTTTTTAATAAACAATTACCTATTTTGTACTGTTTTTTCTGATTCATATAATTTCATAATCCCATTACCTAATGACATTCCTTTTTTTTAAATATTTTATTTATTTATTTGACAGAGAGAGACAGAGAGAGAGGGGACACAAGCAGGGGGAGTGGGGGAGGGAGAAGCAGGTTTCCTGCTGAGCAGGGAACCCAATGTGGGGCTCGATCCCAAGACCTTGGGATCACGACCTGAGCCGAAGGCAGACACCTAATGACTGAGCCACCCAGGCACCCTATCTAATGACATACCGTCATTATCTGTTGTTTTCCTTGTAAAATATACAATCTACCACTGCCATGAGTTTTTGGCATTTGGCTTGACATGGAAAAGTGAGAAGAGAATCCATAAGAGTCAAGATAGAATACTTCTAAGAAGTCAAAAGGAGTAGGACATTTGATACGGGAGTCCACCAGGGGTTTCACCAAACTATGGGTGAGGTTCTTGGACTTACTGTGTTTGGCAGGAGCTCCCCTTAGCTTTCTACTTCTTCCCTAAATACTAAGGAGAAAGTGATCCCCAAATCCTAGCAAATGTAGATATATACAAGCTAGAGTCATTTAAGTTGTAATTTTAAGGATGATTTGAAAGAATTTTTAGTGAAAAAGCTTAGCACAAACTATGACATATTCTCAATATAATGTATAAAATGTTGGCAGTCAGACAACGTGGGTTCTAGTTCTATTTGTGATACTTGCTCACTGTGTAACTTTAGATGTATTAGACTAAGTCTCCTTTTCCATATCTTTCATATTCCAAAGTGTTATGATTATAAGCACTGTAAGATGATCACCTCCTAAAAGCTATGAGAATACAACAGGTGAATATGATATATGTCCTCTCTCTGCATAATTTCTAACTTTATGAACAAATCTGGCTAAATCTGCATGAAGCCTCTGATGGAAAGGTGGTGATTCTGGAGCTGTGATCTCAAAGAATAATCACATGAAATAATTACAGTGATCATTTATTGAGCAGCTATTGAGTACTAATTATTTATTAATTTTGACATTTAGTTTTCCATACACCTTACAGAATAGGGTTGATTATTCTCTTTTAGATAGGAAAATTGAGTTCTAACAGTGTTTTTTTTAAAAAAAAATTAATTAGGGGGAATAGCTTATTTAACTTCCAAAATTTCCAGGCAATACTTCAAACTCTTTATACATATTTCTACTTGCCTTATCAGGATGTCATTAGGCGCACCAGTTCCATAGCACTTAGTGGTGAAATGAAATGACTAGCATCCTGCAGTTTCATTAAAGAACAAGGGACCTCTTTGCACATGTAACTAGAAAATATAGACTGTTAGTCCTATCTATTATGGTGGTCAAAGTCAATATTACTTAAATTTAATGAAAAACAATCTGCACCATCAATAGTAAATCCCAAAGCCTACACATTAAGAGTTACGACTAAGTTAACATTGTCCTAAAGTTATACTTTCCTGTATGTTAGGGAAATGTGTTGTCTACACAGTTACCATAAAATGTTGCTGGAATAGGTTAGCAAACATGAGAAAGGTTCACTATCAGAAAGGTTTGCTTTAGGGAAAGAGACTTTCCCCAGGGAGATGGGACCTTTCATAATAGATTAAATACCTCTTTGCCTTTCCCAGCCCTCAGCTCCCGATTCTGATGCATTCAAATATAAACAATACACAATAGGACATAATGGCACAAATATAACAGAGGAAAAAAGGAATGGAAATTCCACGAAATGTATGTTCCATTATTCAGTTTTTCCTATTCTTGCTCTGAAATAAAATACTGGAGTATTTTGCCAAAATAAACAACAAACAAAACAAACACATGCTGAATGTTCTTTGGCTTTATTGCTGAGTATTAGGGATGCTTTCCTGGTGTTGCCTGACATGAAATGGTCAGAAGAAGACATTAACAGTTAACTCAATTTTAAAGGACTATTGAGATGTATATGGTGGTCATATTCAACTTTCACTCTTAGCACAATAAATACTGATTGAGATATTGATTCATAAGAAATACAGTCCAAGTTTCTTTAACAGCAAGAATATGAATATCTGTTGGAGGAAAAAAAAAAGGTGAGATGGAGGAGGTGGTTCAGAAAGCAAATATTCCTTGCAGTACAGATCTACTTTGATTTAGATACTAAATAGGAGGAACAAACCCAGACAGACCAGAGGACTTAGCATTACTTCTTAAATCCTCCAGTTTGTACCCAATCTTCAGTCGCCTTTAGATTAAGAACAATCTAGGTCCAAAATAGTCCAAAACTGAGCCTCTTCCTCAGTGTTATGGCAGTCAATGGGCAAATGACATTTAATATGAGAGGACAAACCATTTGCAGAAAAGCTCGGTTCTTCCATATTCTATTTGTTCTATTCAGGCCCTCGTTGGATTGGATGATACCTGCCCACATTGGGACTGACACTTGATTATCACTTAGAGAAGGCTGGGAATCCTGAAATAAAAGGGGAATGAAGTAAGACTGTAGTGGCCAGGTCAAGGACTATAAAAGCCATAATAAGGGATTCTGGATTTTATTCTAAGGGCAATTTATTTTATTCAGTAGGCAATGGGGAGTCACACTTTTTGAGCAGGAGTATGACATGATCAGAGCTATAGCTTAGGAAAAATAATCATTGGCCATTTTTAGGACAGTTAGAAGGGAAAGAAAATAGAAACGGGTACCATTTAGGAGGTTATGTGTATGGTTCAGGGAAGGATGATGTTGGTCTGAACTAGAATAGTTGCTATAGGAATAGATGTTAGGACACAGGTATGAGATAAATTTTAGAACTTGATTCTGTATGATTTAATAGTTGATTTGGACCAAAAATGAAAGAAGTAAACAAAATTTAGAAAGGCACATAACCTATTCAAGGTCACACAGCTACCATATATAGAGACAGCTAACCAAATCAAGTGTCCCTTGTTAACTTGCCTCCTAAATTTTGTTTTTTTTCATTAATAAAACAGGGATGGTTATAATACCCAATTGCTTGGTTTGGTGTGATATTTAAATGTTTTCCCAAGTATATACATTCTGTGGCCACATTATAAGACTGAGAAAGATATTAGAGATGTGGAAAAACTGGATTAAATGTATTAGGGGACTCTTCCCAGATTTTAAATGTATACCTTATGCTTAGAGAAAAAAGGGAGCCCTAGATTGTTCTGAAGTCAGCTGACTTCAGAAGAAAATGGTTGGCTATGGATATAAGAGATGAAAATGTAGACATATTCACAAGTGAACATTCTGAACTCCAGGCTGTAAATTATTTGAAATTATTTTATCTACTAGCATGTCTTTGAATTAAAATAATTTGCCAATTCAGCTCAGTAGAAATGATCCTTATATGTAGTTTAGGAATGAATACCTTTGTTGTGTAAGTAAATATGTCATGCATTCTCACATTGAGCCCTATTAAGATTATGATCTCTTCTGAATAAACTATGTAAAATAAATCATGTCTATTGATAGATTTCTACCTGTTGTTGGAGATAGGATGCCACTTTGTGTAACAAAGCATCATTAAACATCATTACTGATGCTTCACTCAATTTTCCTGGGCATTATTGAGAGTCTTCGTATACTTTCCAGACTACAATACAGATATTCAACTTTGACTCATACTAAAATGTTAAAAAGTTATAATTGTCCAGTATTCATCTGCTCAGTATATAACCGTGATTAAAAACTCATTGTGTGGAGGTTACAGATGGCTGGAGGAAAGGATAGGACAATAATGGCAGAATATCAATAACTTTTTAAGTAGGTACATATACATGGGCAGTTACCATAGATTCTAGCTTTATTTTGCATATATTTTAAACTTTTCATAGTAAAGAGCATATATATGTGTGTGTGTTTGTGTGTGTGTGTATACATATATATGTATATATGTATATATGTGAGTCAGGTAAACCTTAGTGTAAATCCTAGCTTGGTAGATGCCTAGCTTTGTGTTCTCAAAAAGTTCAAACATTGCAAACTTCAATTTATTCATCTGAAAATTATGATAATACTCCCTCAAAACAAAGGACAAAATCAATAGTAATACTTGAAACACTCCAAGCGTAATTCAGAGGCATGATTTGACCATGTAATATTTTTGTGTGAATATAAAAAAATAGTTTCCTTCCTCAACACTTTTCTGTCATCTACCAAGAAAATGTTATAATAAAACTCCAAATTCACAGTGACCTCAAGGAAAATGATGCCGTTGGTATTTTGGGGCACACATCCTTCAAAACTGTATGCATCAGTATTAGATGTCTGGCATAAAATACATGCAAATGCATTGCTGTATAATAATTCTCAGTGAGTGAAGCTGTAAAACCATAGTAGGAAGCAGTGACACTGCAGTTCCAGGCATCAGGAGATTTCTAGAGCACAAGAAATAAATTTGAGAATAATCAACACACACTCAATATTCCCAGTTCCCTCTGACCTAATTTAATCTCATATTTTCTATGTCCAAAATTTGCTTCATTAGATCATTTTAATTCACCTACTAGGAAACTGTGTAGTGGGCTCCCAGTGCCAAACTTTGTAGGCATAATTCACCCTAGAGAAAGAGGCAGGCAGCCTGAGCTCACTTTCCAGGGTTCCATTGGTTTTTATCCCTAATTGTCTTATTTTGCATTATGTTTATCTTGTAAACTGCTTCGAATAGTTTTGATTTGGAGAAAGTGTGGCATAAATTCTAAATAATTACACCAACAAATACAAATTATATTTGAAATGAAAAATAAGTGAAGCTTCACATTTTCTGTAATTGCTTAGCGGAGGCACAGTTTATGAATTGTGAGACTGTGTTGAGCATAGAAATGCTAATGAGGTAGCTAGACTCAACAAACTATTCCACCTTCCTACCACAGTTAAATTCCTTGTGCTTTTTGAAGCTGAGATTCAAGGATAAGCAGATATAGTTTCCTTTGAATAACATGAAATGAATAATATTTTGTTTGATTTTATCATATGTCTACTTGGTAACTGTACAGACTAAAGATACCTTTTTAAACAAAATTCAGAAATGCAGAGGTGGGAATGTTTTTTGACCCAGCACTTTTTTTTAACCTGAAAAATCTTTAGAAAGTTATTTGCTAATTGTAGTTATTTTTCTCAGCAAGCCTTAGACTAATTCATTTAATGTGTGAGCATAAATACTATTTATTTTAATTAATATTGGATTTTGTAAGTTAGCCAGATCTTACTGAAATTAATAAAGATTAATTAACATGATTAATTCATTGTTTTATATTTTAGTACCAAGTTTTAAAGGTGATCAACTTTAAATGTTATTATAAAATTTCTTGATAGTGTTTAATCACTGTAAATATGTATTATCAATCAACTTATTGTTAATGCCAGAAATAATGGCTAAAATAGATGCAATAATTATATTACAAAGTAAACTACATGCACATTTTTATCACGTCCAGAATGTGATAAATTCAGCACGGAAAAATAAATCTTTTTTATTACACATGTATGATCTTTTAAATTTAGTCAAATAAAATAATAGTAAAGTTATAATTTACAAAGGAATTACTATATACCAAGCAATGACATACATTATCTCATTTCATACATAGTAGACCCATGTGGCAGACATTATTATTGTCCCTGATTTACAGACCAGGAACAGAGGCACAAAGAAAGGAAGAATTCTGCATATCACATAGCTAGTAAGTGAAAGAATCCAGATTTCAAGCCAAAAGTCTTCAACACCAAACTTTATGGCAAAATTTCCAAAGTTTAAGAATTCTGTTGCCTCTAGGATATCATCAGTCCAAAGACTGAAATCATTTACCACCTCATGTAGTTGGAAGCAAAACATTTTCTGAGTAAGGATTTTCTACCTTCTACATTATTGTAGAGATTTATATAACTTTTAATGATTTTGTTATATTGTTTTTATAATGTAGAAAAAGAAAAATTGTTTATCTCTTTGTAATCATGCTATTCTGAAGCCTTGGGGTAAGAGCTCAAACTTACATAATCTAAAATTTTCTACACAGATGCTGAGATTCTCATATTATTTTTACCCTTGCCTCCACCCTGCTTGAAATGAAGTGAGGTACTTGAGCCTTGGGAGGGAGAGAGAAGAAGACAAGACGTGTGCAGATCTAGAAAGCTCCACAGGTAATAGAAATTAAGCTCTCTTGACTGGCTTATTGAAGGCCACTGCTCTAATCTTATTTTCATGGTCATATAATAAGAGACAAACCTAAGAGGAATATGGCTGATGGAGCAACACTCTGCAAGAGGTGAGTCAAATCAACTGCTCTGCCACTGGAAGCATCAGAATATTGATACCATTGGTGATCAGCAATCTAAATGTAAATCTTCAACTATATTAAAAGAGGGTTTTAAATTCAATAGTATATAAAACTACTAGAAGGGATGAGGAGAATAAGAATTCACTCTGTGGAATTTGTGTTAATGCGAGTAACACACACATACACACACACATACACATAGAGGGCAGGGAAGGAAAAAAAAAGGTGGAATCTGTATTTTAAGTATAGTAAAGTTCTGAAATTACTGTCTTGAGCCTTCTCCCCAGGAAATTGGTGAGACCCTCAGGGGAATAAGGTTAAAGGAAACAATAAAAGTTCATCATACCCTTATTATTTCCCCTCTAACTTTTCATAATTTCATGCCATCCTCAATCTCCTCTAAGTTTTATATCATTTTATGTTGAAATACCTATACATTTTACTAAGCCTTTTATATTCATTATAAATAAATTTCAACCTATGTTCTATAGTAGTTGAAACATGGTTTTCACCATATGTTTAGATCGATCTACCTATTGTTTCCTTTTAATTACAGCATTGCTTTATATGAAGCTAAAACTTAGGCCACATGGTGGTCACGTGCAGACACCACTACTTCTAAAGTTAGCCCTTATCCAATGGCTAATCAGCTCAAGGTTCTAAGTAACCTAGCCAAGATACACTGGCAAGAGCTAGGAGTGTACACATGAAAGTGGATTCTGAGGATGCTGAGTCAAGCAAAATGAAGCAAATATTGGGGCGCCTGGGTGGCTCAGTCGTTAAGCGTCTGCCTTTGGCTTGGGTCATGATCCCAGGGTCTTGGGATCGAGCCCCGCATCGGGCTACCCGCTCTGCGGGAAGCCTGCTTCTCCCACTCCCCCTGCTTATGTTCCCTCTCTCACCGTGTCTCTCTCTGTCAAATAAATAAATAAAATCTTTAAAAAAAATGAAACAAATATTTCGATAAAGTAGATTTTATCAATATGGGAGCACTCTCATGGATTACAGAATTCAATACTTTGGCAAAGACCCTAGCAGATAATAGAGATATGAAGCTATGGTGGTCCAAAAAAAAAATGTAGAAAAAGCAATGGCCCACACTAATGAGGCAAAAATGCCAAAATGCCAAAATGCCATGGTAGATGGTGGAAGAAAGAATTGAAATGCTCATAGTAATGGGCATGTTAAAGTTGATATGTAAGAAAACCCATCAGAGGGAACTGTGTTTCATGCAGGGGCTCAAAGAACACTCCATATGCCAATAAGAAACGTGTGGTTACCCTGACATTGGTACCAACAAGAAATTCAGTGGTTAGGTTGGGAAGGAGGGCTGAAGGATGGAGATACCTGAAATGACCCAAAGGTGCCTAAGAGACAAGTAAGCAGACCTCAGGGAAGCTTTGCATTGTACTGTTACCTTGCAATGCCCTTCCTCCTTTTCTCTCCTAAGAAATTTCATTTCCCCTTCAATACTTGGTTCAAATTCTCTCCACCCCAGGAAGGCTACTCTACATTCAACTATTCATCCTCTATACTAAGTCTTTACTCATTTCTTTGCTATCTTCCTCCTTTATATCTCATCACATATTTCTTGGGTCTGACATCTAGACAACCTTTAATATAAATGTTTACTGAATGCATGGATCCAAGGATGCAGTAAGAGGGAAAAAGTGCCTTTTGATAGCTGGCATTTGCCGTGTCTTCTTCTTCTTCTTTTTTTTTTTTTTTTCATAAATAAGGATCCTAGGGAAGAGTTCAGTGGGATGCAAATAAGGAAGGAGAAACTTCTAAGGAGGAGCTGTTCCATGAATATAACCATCATATAGTACTAAACCTGAGAAAACTGGAATTGTTGCTATATGCTGAGTTGCCAAGTTAAATATGACCCCAGTATAGAGATCCCAGATTTGGTTTTTGTGCTTGAATTTGATGATGCTAAACTTCTGCCATAGCACCGTCTCCCTGGGGCTTTTAAGTCCCACATGCTCATAGGTCCAAACCCTAGGGTATAGAACTCCGAAGTTTGCTGCATTTTCTTCAGGAAGAGGAGGGAAGGAAATACCGAAGTAAAAATGCCTACTCTTTGCTAGAAGGAGAGAATAAGAAGGAATGCTGCTTGGAATATCTTTACCCTTAACACACAAATCTATGGTGGTCAGAGCAATGGATGTAGCCTGGTTTTCATGCATTTGGGAGCTAGTCTCTGATTTGTCACTGATCGAATGGCATTGAGTAGTTAATTCTCCTCTCTTCACCTGTTTTTCCTCTTTAAAGTTGCAGAATTGATCCAGATGTATTGCATCATACTACATCAACCTGGGTATGGCCTCTCGAGATGGATAACAGAACTTAGCATAACAGAACTTAGCTCCACCACTTTAAACCTTTGATGGTGCTCAAAAGAGAGAATAGAAACTAACAATTTTCTGATGTTGTATTAGCCTTTGACTTTCCTATTTCTCATACCCTTCAGAATGGTGTGTATTGTAACTCAGATAGCAGAAGAGAATTATCTGGGGAATTCATCTATTTCTCTGAAATGTAAAGCTTTTTTTAAAATTCTTTAAACAAAGGGCAAAATATTAACCCCTGTTACATCTTGGTTATAGTTTTGTTATTTTCTGAAATTATATGTTTGATGTATTTCTAAATTAAAATATTATTCCAGCATAATTGTCAGAATCTGAACTACAGTCACATAAGAAAGGAATTTCATCTAAATGTATTTCCAAAATCACATCAGGAGTCCACACAGGTGAAGAGATCAAGCTTTGTAGTTTATGGTGACAAAACTTGTGATCAGATAAAAAAACGATCAGAGATTATCAGATTAGATGAAAGGGAAATGCCCAATTCTAGCCAAAGATAAATACAGTGGGATATTAATATCATACAAAATATACTTCAAATTAAAGAATATTCTTAAGCTTTATAAAGAGAGACATATCAAATGATAGGGTGAATTCAATGTGAGTAAGTCAACCATACGTGGACATGTAGTTAATAAAAGAGTTACAATATAGGTGAAGCAAAACTCAGAAAACTGAAGGGAGGGAGACAAGTACTCCATTTTAGTTGGAGACAGCAGAACTCCTCTCTCATTATTGTAGAAAAAAGTATACAGAAAGTCAGTATGAATAGAAAAGACTTCACAAACATTATGAAGTAATTTGACCTAGTTGATAATAGTGAGAATTTCCACACAAAAACCTCAGAATATACATTCTTTAAACATGCAAATGGTGCATTTACTAAAATAAAAATATACTCTGGGCCATACAACAAATCTCAAGTTTAAAAGGATTGAAATCCTATGGAGTATATTATATGGCTGTTATATTATCAGTCACTAACTGAAAAAAGATCCATATAGGTTATGGTTTTGATTTTTCTGTATTGTATATTTGATATATTTCTTAACTAAAAAATATTGTAGCATAACTGACAAAAAAGAACCTACAAATGCCTCAGGAAGTAATTTCATTTAACTCTATTTTCCCAGTCATCCAGGGGTTCCACATTATCATTTATATTAGAATAATAATTTTTAAAGAATCTTCAATAAACAGATGTGTTTATGTTTCACCCAATTTTCCCAGACTTGATGGGCCTCAGAATCTCTCTTCAAATGGTATTCAAGATGTCTTCTGTTGGAAAGTTTTTAGAAAAAGCTAGTCATGACAAATAATTTTTGTTTTCCAAAAAGACCTGACTTATTTTGCAAGTTGAGTATATCCTTCTGTTCCAAGGATTCCTTTAACAATTTCCATCTTGTAACATGAAGTCTATGATTATGTGTGCTTCATCTACTGGGATTTCATCTTGACCAAAAATATTAGAAAACTGTTAGCAATTCATAATCAATTTGAAGATATCCAAGGAAAAGTCTCTTTTTATTTCTAATTCTTCTTCTGTGTTCAGTTAAGGGGTGTGACCTTTTCCTTAAAGGTCAGAAGAAGTATATATGAGATGCATACTAAGAATATCTTAGTATGGACTAGAAAGTCTTGGTAGACACTCTGTAAAGCAAATAAGAAGTCAAAGGTTATGACTTCATCAAGACAACTTAGGGAAACCTAGTCAGAAACCTAGTCAATCAACCTAATATTCTGTTTAAAGATGCCAAGCATAAATTGCGTTTGATTTCAATATATACCTGCCCACTTTAATTCAGAAACAGGTGGGAGACTTAACCATATGAAGAATTTACTCAGGAAAAAAATACCCATGGTTCCAGTTCTCATTAGGCTTATATTACAATCTAATTTTGGATTTCCCAACAAATGGTAACAAGTGACGAACAGTGACAGTCATAGGAATTAAAATGAAAAAAATGCATATAAATCTAATTGCTGAGATATTAATTTTAGCTTCAATATTCTAAGTAGTGATAGATATTGAAAAACGAATTTAAAAGAGTTCCTGCTTTCAAGTACCATGTAAATGAGTAATATTAGGTAGGAAAAAGCACTTTATATAACATTTTCTAATTTTCATTGAGTACTCCTCTTGAGACAGGTAATTGCATACATCCTCATTTAATTCTCTCAACCACTCTGCAAAATGTAGGAATATATTAGGGCCCTATATAATGCCTATTTTTCTTTCCAGTGCGTCTTCTTTGTGTCTTGGATCATGATTGAGCTGAGTCTACCATCAATCATATTTCCTGATTTTCCAGCAGTCTTACTTCTGGAGGTAGCTATTCGACCAGATTCTGGCCAATTATATGTAAGTGAAAGTCAGTTTCCATTGCTCATAAAACCCTGATCATGCAGAAAATATTTACATTTTTTCCCAGCATATAATACTCAGATTAAAGACAGGAGTTATTCTTAGAAATACAGAACAGCTAGCATTTTGCTGCATATATCTAATAAAAACAAAGTTTCTGAAGATACCAGTTAATCAAGACTTTATATAATTGAGTTTTGAGCACTTATTAATTCATAGATTAAGAATTATTGCAAAGAAAAATATATTTTCTGAATTAAAATATTAAGAATTCCAGCACAAAATTATGTAGAACAAGAATTAGGAGAAAAGCAAAAGAGAATCTGTAAAAACTAGAAAAATAAGAATATAGAGCAGGCATAGAGATTCAATTCTCTTTACAACACTAGCTAAATATTTTAATTACTGCTATAGAATGAAGAAACTAAATATACTGCATTCACAAATATATTGCATAGTATATTACATTATAGTTTATACATACATGTACATGTTTAAAATATAAAATAATTGTCATATATCAATAACCTGTACAACTTGAATAAATTCATTAATGGCATTACAGAACCCCAAGTCATGATTAAACTGGAATAAAATATTAATTATTGGGATAGGTAATTGTGATATGGTTGGTTCTCACTGAACACAGATAGGAAGGGTCCCCATGCACTGGACTGCTTATGTGTAGATGTGTATGAGTACATGCGTGTGCACATGCACATGTTGGGGGATGTACAACACAGTGTCAGTAGCAGAGGGGGCGGTCAATATATGGTACAAGTAGAAACCATATTTGCAGGTCAAATACACTGTATGCCAGGTAGACCTTACACATAGAGAAGTGTCTGTACTTTAGGAGAGGAATCTCTGTTGTTTAAGCCACCCAGTTTATAGGATTTTGTTATGGCAGCTTGAGCAGCCTATAAGACAGCCTAAGACAGATAACATGTGTGTGTGTGTATATATATATATATATATATAGTCTCTCCTGAAGCCAAATGCTTACATCTCAGAGTAAATTCCATTCCCCTTCCCCCAAGAGAAGATTTGTTTACATTCCAAGCACTCTCTCCCTTTCTCAGGAGAAGAGGGGATGACATATTAGCTCCTATATAAGCTCTGAGACTCATAATTTTGGGATTCCTCTCCTGTATATGCAAGGTCCATATAGCATGTACTATGTTATGCCACGAGGGAAAGGAACATGGGGAACTAGCCCTAAAGTATTCTATAAGTAAATAGTTGATTTGTCTCTGATCCAAAAATCTCGTATTTACTGTCAGGAAAACATAAATTAATATGGATAATATATAATAAAGTATCTGGTTAGCTTTTGTCGCAGGCTCCTGGGAAGTAACCTCTATACCCTTGTAATTTCCTGGATAACAGGAGTGTTTTTGTTCATATGCAAAGTGAGCTGCTCAAAAAACAAGAGGCTGTTTAATTAATCAAAAAATGAAAGCATAGTCTTGTAGACAAGCTAAAGTAATAGGGACTATATTTAGGCTCCCATCTGAAGCAATAACAATAATAACAAAACAGACGAAATAAGTGAAAAAAATAATTTTCAAGATACTAGGCATCAGATAATGAAGAACAATGATCCCTAAGAGTTGCAAAACAAATAAGGAAATCTTTAAAATGTTTCCATATTTCTGTCTTGAAAAAGTTTCTGAGTCAGTGTTTAGGAAATGGGAGCAATGGTGGGTCAGTGGACTCCCTGATTTGAGAATGTGGAACTGAGAGTTTAGGTAGGGGCAGAATGAAGGGATTACCAAGGGCACAGGGAAACTTCTGGAATGACACGTATGCTCATTTTCTCGATTGTGGTGATAGATTCATGGGTATATACATCTGTCAAGACATTCAATTTTATACTTACTTTGTGTACAATATATTGAATATAAAATAAACACCTTAATAAAAATGTTAACAAAAATGAAAGGATATTCCCTTTTGGTGATTGAGATGACCTTAAAAATGAGCTCTCCTATTATTGAAACATTGAAGAAGTATAATTACTAGTTGCGTTGTCATTTGATATACATGACACAATAAAACCGGGTCGTTTTTGGATCCTAATTTACTTCAAAAGCCGTATAAACTACTCCAACCCACACATAACATGTGCTTTCTGTGTGCTCCTAGCTAGACTACATGCAATTTCTGCTCTAGTAAGACATCATGAACATAAAATATGGGATGCCGTTTGATAAAATGAACCTACATATTGCTATTGATTATGATTCAGTTGTCACTTGTTTTATATAACTAATTATAATTTTTGTTATAGTTTTATACATTTAAGTCTTCTTCATTTCATAACCAATTTGACATATTTAACTATTGTTATATTTCCTCATTATTATATATTACTTTATGAACAGCTCTTTTCATCCTGTTTAACTTTTAGCAACTAACTGTAGCAACTCATTTATTACTGTGGGTCACTTTGCTCCTTGGTACTAAAAGAAGAATTCTGCTGAACTATAGAAATCTGTTAATTAAATTGCTATAATGAAATATTCCTTTTGGAATCTGGACATTTTACTGTGGCCAAGCCCTGCATCTGCCTCTGTTGTGGTCCAAGGCAGGCACAGCCCAAGACCTAAGTGACTGCAGAGAAATTTTGATGCACTTAACTTAAAAAATTCTGTGTTAAATGTATAATGTAACTCATAAGAGGGGGTTTTTTTTGTTATGTTTTTAGTTTCAAATAAAAGTATTAACCAAAAGAAAGTTAATTTTGATATGACAATTACTGGAATTAAAATAGTTACCATAAGCAGGGCTACCATTCAGTATCACCTTGTATGTTAGGCAAGATAGAGATTATTCTGAAGGCAACAAGGAACATTAAAACTTTTTCAATAGGAATCATATGAACTAACTTGCATGCTAGAATGTACTTCATTACAGCATCGTAGAGTCAGTGTTTGCCAGGATAGGGTAAGAAAGGAGAGGATCAGAATCACAGTAATAAGGCAGTCCTAGGAGATATATTGGAGAAAGTTGACAAGTGAGAAATTGTCTTGGCAGGAGTGTCTTTGGGATGAACACACATACACATGCTCATGTATGTTTGTATATATACCTATATAAATTTTTACTGATCTCTTATATGCTCTGCAAATGATTTAATAATGTTATATCCAAATCCCATCATGATTTCAAACCTTCAGTAAAATATGCTACCCACAAATCTATTAAGTTGTTGAGCTATGGGGATTAAAAGACACCACGTTGGGGCATCTGGGTGGCTCAGTCGGTTAAGCGTCTGCCTTCGGCTCAGATCATGATCCCAGGGTCCTGGGGTTGAGCCCTGCATTGAACTCCCTGCTTGGTGGGGAGCCTGCTTCTCCCTCTCCCTCTACCTGCTGCTCCCCCTGCTTGTGCTCTCTCTCTGTCAAATAAATAAATAAAATCTTTTTTTTTAAGACAACACATTTGCATTAATGTAGAGAGAAGAAAACATGCACAGTAGTTGAGAGAAAAAATAATTCCTCAGATTCAAAAAGAATATGGAATTGCAGTGAGATTTGTCCAATAGATCCTTTTTGAAAATTTACAGAAATCTTGGTAGACACTTGGAATTACCATCAAATGTGAAAATAGTTCTCCCCATCTTTTTTTGTGTAAATATAAGGGAAAATGTGATCTCAAATGTTGAGGAACATAAACACAAGAAAAGTTGGGCTATACAATTTTTTTAAGAATTAATAAATTAATTTAAAATTAGGGCTGTATTGAATATTGTTTTAAGGTTTTAATAAAGTACATGAAAACAATAGGTAAAAACTCTGTCATTATCAATATTTGAATATGCAATATAGTAATTGGTAATCAGAAGGTATTCCAGTTATGGTTCTTAAATTTGCTCAGCTTTGACTCAGGAAAAATAATTTTGGAATCTCTGAGTCTTATTTTATGTTTCTATAATATCAGTTTTTGAAAATTCATTACATAAGGAAAGGTACATTCTTTGTTCTGCTTTCTCCTACCAATTGCCTAATTTGTCTCCAGAACTCTCCTTGGTTTGCATGTAGTCACTGTTGGAAAAAAATAAATGACCCTGCTCTTATGATTTAAAACAGTCTTAATAGAAACTCAGCTGAAATAATAATAATGACCATTTTTGAGAACCTATCAAAAGCTGACATTAATAAATTTTAGCTTGCTTAATTGTTGGATATACACTTATAGATTACTTATTTTCATTTTATACAGAAGTTACTTAAAGCATCTGCCATAGAAAGCAGTTAGAAGGACATGTTTCATTCATACGTTACAGGAAGAAAATAATCTTACCAAAAGAGTCACTTGGTACTGTGTTGACTCTGTTAAGGCCAGAGGAACTTCTGTTCCCAGGAGCTCTTGATTGCCTTCTCGGTGTTTGTCAGCATTTTCATTCTAAGGGAACAGCTTGAAATAGTGTGACAGCAACTCTTAGGGGAATTGTATGCACACTTTGCCAAACTCTAAAATGTAATGCCATTTAACTTCTTAGGTGTCCTGGGACTGTTCTCAACTGTTTGTCTGTGTATCTGCTTGCCTCAGGCAATACTCTATTAGGTGCAGCAGTTTTGTAGCACTGAACCATGAAATGGTATTACTAGTTTTTCCATCCTGTTGCTTCCTTAAAAGGCAAGGAGTCCCAGTATATAATGTTAGTAGAAAACTATAGGAAATAAGTATATTTAATGATTATGAATAAAGTCAATCTTGTCTGATATTAAATTTAATGAAAAACAATTCTCACCATCACTAGTATATCATCTGGGTTTTCTTACTGGTTTAGTTGAATTTTCTTAAGGAGCCACTGACACCATTGCATGCATTGCTGACTTTTTACATTCCTCCAAATGGCTTACAATTCAAGTTTTGATATGCACAGGCTGCTTAAAGCAGCTCTCAGAAGGCAGGTGAATTATTACTAAGCTCAGCTTTGTGAGAGATTCACAAAAAAAATTTGCCCTTGCCATTATGAGAAATGCATCATTGGGTTTTATATGGTTCAGAGAGTTATGAAGGCTTCTAACATTTTGATTGCAAGGTAATATCCCAAGCATAGTAAATATTCCAAATTAAAAATAGTAGCAATTTCGTACTCAATGGGCAAAATTATTGCCCATGAAAGACAAGGCTAATGGTATTTCTTTAATTATTAATTTATTGTCACTCTTCTTCCCAAAACTTTCTGAGCGAGTTTATCATAAAAGATATGTGAAGTAGTACTGATGAGATGGAAATAAAATACAATGGCAAACAGGATATGTGAATATTTTATTCCAAAATCTTCTGGATTAATGATAGCTGTAGTTTGACATTACATTTATCTTTGCTGAACTACTTGGCAGTCCAGGATGGATGGACGGATGGACAAAGTTTTAATATTTTCATTTCACTTGTAGTAGCTAACATTATTTGAGTATTTAATATTGCCTGGATATTGTGAGAAATTATTACACTCTCATTTAATTCTCTCAACAAATGTGAGATGTGTGATATCATCCTTTTTGTATAGACAAGGAAATAGAGATTTATAAAAGTTTATGTAACTTATTCTAAGATCATCAGTCTCTAAAGGTCAAAAGCAGATTACAAATTCAGAACATTTTGTTGTCATGATGTTTGCATTTATATCCATTGGAGAGTGCATTATATGAGGACTTTACATAAGAGCATTGAACTACATAACAGATAAGTTTTACAATAATTCTATTTCTATCGTCTTTATTTCAGTAAGGAAGATTCGTGTAAGCTATTGGTATACAATGTCGCAAATTTGTTTTGCCTATCTCATCTTGCAACAAACAATACTAAATAAATCAAAGTTTGTATGTGACTCCTAGGCTCAGTTTTGACATCTTTTAAAAAGGTATGTTAATATTGAATTGTGAAAATTTGTTTTTAGATTTGAGGGAGACAATCTATGCAGTTATCCTACTATATCGACCTATCTATGGTAAGATTCAATAAATATTTGTTTTTCACATGCCCTCCTTAATTAAATGAGAAAAAAATCCATATATGAAAATTATATCCATAATCCATCCATATCATAGACTTCATAAATAGCCATAACTTAATTGGTTTATTGAACTTACGGTTAGAGTTGAATTTGTTCATGATTAATTTCTGTTAAGCTGATGTTTTGATGGATTGCACAATGTCAATTTGTGAAACTGAGAACTATGTTCCTGGTATCAACTTTGCCTTATGGTTCCAAGTTAGGTTGGCCAAAAAAGAAACTTCCACAGAATTTCGAAGGCAGAAATGAAACAGAAGCATTACACTTGGAAGGTCACTGCTGTTAGATACAAGATCGACAATCACAGAAATGCTCATTGGGCTCCATTTGAACTCATGCTTCCTGACTTTATATTTAACTAATCTTCCCATCTTCAGAAATGGCAGGCCCAGGTGTACCACCAAGTGCTTGGCTAGAGACCAACAGAGGCAGCACCTTCACAGAAGGAACAGCTTCCCACAGACTTAAATACAAACTCTTCTGTTGTGATTTTATTTAATCCATTGATGCACTTTTCTTCTTCTAATGTCCTTGTTCTCTCAAGCCAGGGATTTAGATGGACAGATTAAGGTCTCTTTCTATTCTCCTCGAATTTTCTATTCCAGACTCTCACTTCCCTAATCAACTCCCATTGTGTATAAGATCTAATTCTCTTATAACTCCATTATTCCCACAATATTTATGGTGATTCTCCTTTGAGTGAACCCTAATACAAATGTCCAAAAAATTATAAATTCAGCAGTATATATTTTTTTCAATCTCATCATTTTTTTCTTTTACTGTTTTACAAAATGCTGGTTTTGATTCATATTATTAGTGATATTACTCAGTATATTTTTACTTTTTTCTTACTAATTCTTCTTCGTTCCACTGAGTTACTTACTTAGACCTAAACCTGAGGCTTCTTGTCAAGAAGAGGGGATACATGAACTCACACACTCAAATTCTTAAAGTCCTTCTGCCTCTAGTTTGACATTTATAAGTCTACAGTGGAGTTCGTAGGTTTGAAAATTATTATTTTCAAGTAATAGATCATTATTGCAGATAATGCAGCAATATACAGGGTGGTTTGTGTGAATTACAGTACTCAGTTCTTTCAGTAACCTTTCATATTAAGTCAAGAAGCTAAAAACATAGTAATTATCAAGTTTACTTAGAATGGTAAGCAGAATTCTAATATAACTCCCAAAGATCCACAACATTAAATAATGTCCTCCCTTTTAGTGAAGGTGAGACCTTTGAATATGAGAAAATATTGCTTTTGGATTATGTTATGCTATATGGTAAAATGTAATATTGCAGATGGAATTAAGATCCATAATCTGTTTCGATAATAAAATATAATATTATCTGGTGGCCCTGACCTAATCAGGTGAGTTCTCAATTCAAGGTCTAAAGGTCAGAGAGATTCTTTTCTTGAAGAAGCAGCCTCCATAAATTCTGTAGCTGCAAGAAAATTGATCCTTCTCACTACCACATGAGCTTGGAAGTGGACCCCTAGTCTCAGATGAAACCTCAGCTTTGGCTGACACCTTAATTTCAGCTTAATGAGACCTTAAGCAGAGAATTAGGTTTGTGGTAATTTGTTATACAAACATATCAAAACCTAATGCAATCAGTGTTATGAAGCTTACTGCCAAATCTAGGATTTCCATCCAGTCTACCCTAATTTCAAAAAAAGAGTTGCCATAAAACACATGGGATCCTCCACTTTGCCACTTACTAGAGAGACAGGGAGAGACCAACAGAGAGAGAAGAAAGAACATAGGCAGGCAGGAAGACAGTATGTATCATGTAAACTTTTTCTAGATAGATGATAAAAAGCAGCACTAATCATGAAAAATCCCATACATCAGAACTGTACTGATAAATTATTTTTTATATGACTGGTAAATAAGAAAATCAATAAAAACTGTGTTCTCGGGGAAAAATTATTAATAATTTCAAGGAAAAAGATAAAATGCTCTATTTAACTAGGAAATCCATTTACTCCTTCCATACCTGGTCTTTAGGTTTGATGGTATTATGTGTTGGGACAACCACAGAATATAATGATATCCTTGGTCTGTAGGGTCCAGAGTTACTGATGAGCACATTACTATTAAAGTATTACAGAACACAATTTCCTTCATTGTTATTGTAAATATAATGTGAGTGGCTTGAGAAGACATGATGAGTATTCAATAGCTGAAAGATAGGCTTCAGGAAACGGGCTATTTCCATATCTCTATGTAACTGTTTATTAACAGCATAAATTCCTATTTCCTTTCTTTTGACCCTCAGCTTCCTAATCTGTTCATCTAACTATAGACAATATATGACAAGGTGATGCAAATGTGACAGGAGGGAAGGAAGGAAGGAAGGAAGGAAGGAAGAGAAAGAAAGAAAGAAAGAAAGAAAGAAAGAAAGAAGAAAAGAGAGAGGAAAGAAAGAAAGAAAGAAAAGAAAAGAAAGGAAGAAAGAAAGAAAGAAAGAAAGAAAGAAAAAGAAAAAGAAAGGAAGGAAGGAAGGAGAAGGGACGGGTAAGGGAAGAGGAAGGGGAAGGGAAAGGATAAAGAATTCCAGGTGAAAAGTGTGCTCTGTATTATTATTTTTATCACTAATACTTTATCTGAGGAAGTGGGAATTATTTGGAAAATGCAGTATATTAAGAGATCAACCCAAAGGATAGGCAAAAATTATGTTTGAAATATATTTATGTCCTAAAATACAAAGCTATTTAAAGTAAATATGATTGTCCACAAAGGTAAAAAAACGAATGTGGTTTTATATGAAAATGTTTTAATAAGCCACTAAACTATGCTTAACCTTGAAATATCAAAGTCTGCTTATCTCCAGTTTCAAATAAACAAAAACTTATATGAAGTAGCTAGGGCAAGACACAGTATGGTCGGTATTTGTATTCATATGAAGTCAAAATTTCCTCAAAAAGAAGACCGGGATTTCTCAAATATGCTTGATGATGGAGTAATGTGGGATTTTAAAACTGAATTAATCATTTTGGTGTGGTACTATTTTAGCTGATCAATGAAAAGGCAAGGCACAGCTAGAATGATTCAGCATGCTTTCCTTCAAACTTGACCCTCTAGGGACACCTGGTTGGCTCAGTTGGTTAAGCGTCCAACTCTTGATTTCAGCTCAGGTCATGATCGCAGGGTCATGGGATTGAGCCCCACATCAGGCTCCACGCTGGTCATGAAGCCTATTTAAGATTCTCTCTCGGGCGCCTGGGTGGCTTAGTTGGTTAAGCGACTGCCTTCGGCTCAGGTCATGATCCCGGAGTCCCGGGATCAAGTCCCGCATCGGGCTCCCTGCTCAGCAGGGAGTCTGCTTCTCCCTCTGACCCTCCTCCCTCTCATGCTCTCTGTCTCTCATTCTCTCTCTCTCAAATAAATAAATAAAATCTTTAAAAAAAAAAAAAAGATTCTCTCTCTCCCTTTCCTTCTGCCCCTCCTACCCCTCTCTCCCTCTCTAGAAGAAAAACAACAACACACACACAAAAAAACAAACAAGACCTTGACCCTCTTTCCCAAACTCCACCAGCTCCACCAATGCTCCCCTCCCATCCCTGAGAGGCTACAGACACTGAAGCCCACCCTGCCCTCCTGTAGTAACAGTATATGCGTAAGCAAGGAAACCAGTGGCATTTATCTTTGTAGGATAAACCATTTGCAGATGCTGAATGAGTTTTGACTACTACTTTAGGGAGAGGATAGAATTCCAGCAAGAGAAGAGATTAGTGTGAAAGCTCGTAGGAATTTACAAAAATAATTGAAAAAAAAAATGAATATGGTGGGTTCTTTTATGATACTCTCTGAAGGCCCAAGGGACTTTAAAGATGGTAAGATGATAGTGGCTTAGGCTAGAGCATGAGAAAGAAGGGCACCGATCTGAGAAAAAATCAGTAGCATCATCATTTTAGGGGAGCCAAAAGATGGTGGCCTATTCCTGAGAACTGAGCTTAGGCATCCCGAGACAACTGGACACCAGGATCTGAATGGCGTACTGTTAAAGTAGTAAAGTGTGGACAACAGATGGCTGTGAGGTGTGGAGTTAAGGGTTTTGCACAAATCATTAGCTCTTTGGGATGAGCATGTCTAGGTGGAAAACGGACAAATTTATTTTTTCAGGCCTGGGCCAAAAAGGGAACTGCAAAGTATACACTGAAGAAGGAGAGAAAGGGAGGAGAGCTAGTATTATAATGGGTCTGTGTGGTTGGGTGCGTTGTATTAAAACTGCCAGTGAATTCAGAACCCTAACCACCTTTCTAGAATGTTGTTCCCTAGAAGCCCAGGACAAAAGAAAAAGTATATGATCAAAGGGATGTGTGGCTGGGGCTGGTGTGTGAAGTAGAGATATTTTGGTCAAAATTAATAAATGCCAGGCTGAGCAATATTCTTTAAAGAGCTGCTATTTAAAAATACATGTTCTTGGGGGCACTTGGGTGGCTCAGTCGATTAAATGTCTGCCTTCGGCTCAGGTCCTGGATCTCAGGGTCCTGGGATCGAGCCCCACGTGGGGTTCCCTGCTCAGTGGGAGCCTGTTTCTCCCTGTCCCGCTCCCCCTGCTTATTCTGTCTCTCTCTGTCAAATAAATAAATAAAATCTTAAAAAAAAATGAATCGTTGAACACTACATCAAAAACTAATCATGTGCTATATGTTGGCTAACTGAACATAATAATAAAAAAAAGAATTGGCTTCTAAAAAAAATACATGTTCTTGAACAAAAATTCTAGAAATATGGCTAGGGAATCTTCATTTTCAATAAATATTCAGATAATATTTAGACAATGAAGTGTTGAAGCCAGGAATTAGGGATGTTAGTTTTAGTTAATATACAATAAGGAGACACTCTTTTGACCAAGGGAATTATGCATGGTTAGACCTGTTTTCTGAAGAATAATCCATTGGCCACGTTTTGGAAATTTGGGGGAGGAAGCTGCATCTCAGGAAGAATGATACCAGCATAAAACAAAGGGGTTAATATGGAATTGATGAAACAGCAGCACAAGTTACATTTCAGACCTTGTTTATATATGGTTTGATATTTGATTAAAAGACAAATAGAAGACAAATATGAATAAACACTACAGAATAATGTTTAACAGTAAGGGCATTGGAGTGATAAAGACTTGTGTTTGTTTCCTGACTCCAGGACTTGATAACTTTGGATTCTTAAATAAGTTACACATTTCTCTCTGTCTTAACTTCCTCATCAGTAAAATATTAATAATGGTTCCTAATCCTGTGTTTATTGTGACTTTTAAAAGAAATAAATCTCATGGAGTATTTAGTGAACATATTTCATGGATGTTACAAATTACTGCATCTAGTTATATTCTAAAAGATTTAATAGTTATATTTTTCAGGTAATACGATTCATCACAACAATCTAGTGTTCATCATTGTGTAATAAAGACCATCAGACATTGGATATGAAAGATTAATATGTTGTTCTGGGAATTCCAAGGATAGTATATTCTTCAGTTAAATCAGTGTAACTGAGGATTACATCTTTAAGCTGCTTCTAATGCCCTAACATTATAGGGCACATTCAGTCTTCAAATATCCACTCTACAGTTATAGAAGCATTCTGGCAACCAGAGTAGTCAATAGTCCAGGAGTCTGTCAGCTGATTTTATATGAAAATAGTCAATTATACATGCAAGATGTGAAAATACAGATGCATTCAAACGTGAACATTGGAAAATACACACTGGCAAGAAATAGTCCTTGGAAATGATTTTTCCGTCAGTGAGTTGTTATATTAAGAAAATTATTTCTTGTAACAACTGTGATTATTACATTTATCAAAAACCGTTTTGGATTAATTTGTGTCTATAGGTTAGGAACAAATAGTCATATTGGACAAGTAAACGTGAAGTGCATTCACATATTGTCTTCTTCTGAGAATATAATGTCTTCAGAATAATTTACATAAAACAATCTACTTCTCCAGAGAGAGAGCCCTGGCTTGTTGGTGGATATTATGTGTTCTATGACTGACAAACTACCATCTATCAATATGGCAGATGCTCCTCTCAACTGCTCTATATACTAAGTAACTTGGTAAATGCTACCAGATATATTCTAAATATAATTCTAGACCTTTTATTCACATTAAATGTTTTTGTCTGAAACCCCTCCATATTCAGCGTTTTAATTTGGAACTGTGGTTGAAAGTATTAGCTTCAGAATTACAATGTCCTGGTTTCAAATCCTAGTTCTGTCAAGTAACCAACTATTTGATCTTGAGCAAATACCTATTTTTCTTAGCTTCAGTTCCTTAATCTGAAAAATTAAGTTAATATTTCTTTATTATAAGAATATTTTGATAATGTATGTAATATTTTAGCGCAGCTCTGAGAACTGGTAGCTTAAGTGATAACTTCGTATGATTTTGAAGAAGACTCTTTCTCAATACACTTTACTAGTAAATTGTTATAATAAATAATTCCAATGACCACCAAGAAAATGGTGCCCCCTAGGGTTATGTAGTATACAATGTATACAATACTCAGCCACCCCCCCAAAGGGCTGATACAGAGTAGGTGCTCAGTACATGATTGTGATAATTTCCTATTTACAAAGCCTTACAAATTGGGAGGAATTTCAACCAGTCTGTGAATGATAGGTGAGTTTAAGGATTACTGGGTGGTAGTCCATATCTTCCATGCTGAACCATGCCCTAAATAATTTTGGCTTTTTTTCTATCCAACATCACTCAGACAAAATTAGTTCAATAGTACAAACAAAATACTACAGTCTACCCTTTTTATTTAGCATCCAGGAAATGAGGGGCTAAATTGTAATCATGAGTATCCCCTGGAAGAAGGTCTACAGACATACCTCATTTTATTGTACTTTGTTTTATTGCACTTCACAGATACTGCATTTTTTATAAAGTGAAGTTTTATGGCAACCCTGCATCGAGGAGGTCTATCAGGGTCATTTTTCCAGTAGCATTTGCCAGCATCATTGGCTCCCTGAGCTCTGTGTCACATTTTGGTACTTCTCACAAGATTTCGAACCTTTTCATTATTATTATATTTGTTACAGTAATCTGTGATCAGTGATTTTTGATGTTAGTATTGTAATTGTTTTGGGACACCATGAACTGAGCTCATGTAAAATGGGAAACTTAATGGATAAATGTGTGTGTTCTATTTGCACCATTGACCAGCTGTTCCCCTCTTTCTTCCTCTCCTTGGGACTTCCTATTCCCTGAGACACAACAATATTAATTGAAATTAGGCCAATTAATAAGCCCGGATGACAGCACATCTGCTTACAAAATGCGTTTCTGAGTATTTTAAGCCCACTGCTGAGACCTACTGTTCAGAAAAAAAGATTTCTTTCAAAGTATTTCTGTTCATTGACAATGCACCTGGTTACCCAAGAACTCTGATGGAGATGTGAGATTAATATTACTTTCATGCCTGCTAACACAACGTTCATTCTACAGCCCACAGATCAAGGAGTAATTTCACCTTTCAAGTCTTATTATTTAAGAAATACATTTCATAAGGCTGTAGCTGCCAGAGATAGTGATTTCTCTGATGGATCTGGGCAAAATAAATTAAAAACCTTCTGGAAAGGATTCACCATTTTAGATGCCATTAAGAACTTTCAGGATTCATGGGACGAGGTCAAAATATCAACACTAACAGAGGAGTTTGGAAGTTAAGCCCAACCCTTATGGACAACTTTGAGAAATTCAACACTTCTTTGGAGGAAGTTACTTCTGATGTGGTGGAAATAGCAAAAGAACTAGAATTAGAAGTGGAGGCTGAAGATGTGAGGATTGCTGCAATCTCATGATAAAACCTGAATGGATGAGGAGTTGCTTCTTACGGATGTGCAAAGAGAGTGGTTTCTTTGGATGGAATCTACTCCTGGTGAAGATGCCGTGAAAATTGTTGCAATGACAACAAAGGAATTAGAATGTGACATAAACATAACTGATAAAGCAGTGGTAGGGTTTGAGAGGGTTCACTCCAATTTTGAAAGAAATTCTATGGTGGGTAAAATGCTATTAAACAACATCACATTCTACAGGGAAATCATTCATTAAAGGAAGAGTTGATCAATGTGGTAAGTTTCACTGTTTTCTTATTTTAAGAAATTGCTACAACCATCCAGACCTTCAGCAACCACCACCCTGATCAGTCAGCAGCCATCAACATCAAGGCAAGACCCTCCACCTGCAAAAAGATTACAACTTGCTGAATATATTAATTAGTTCAGATCATGGTTAGCATTTTTTAGCAATGAAGTATTTTTAAATTAAGATGTTTATATTGTTTCTTAGACATAATACTATTGCACACTTAATAGACGACACTACTTTGTAAACGTAACTATTATATGAACTGGGAAATCAGAAAATTCATTTGACAGCATTATTGCAATATTTGCTTTATTGGGGTGGTCTGAAACAGAACTTGCATTATCTCTGAAGTATGCCTCTATCTGCTTAGCTGTTTCTCCTGACTCTTGAGCTCAATTTCAATTTCAAGCATTTCTGTAGACCTTTATCCCTGATTGCCCTGTCTTGCATTTTGTTATACTTGTAAACTGCTCCAAATTATTTTGATTTGGAGAAAACAAGGTATACATTCTAAACATACATATAATTGTAATTACATATTATATTTGAAAAAGAAAATGAGTTTAGCTTCCTATTTTCCAGAATTGCTGAGCAGAGGCACATTTTATGAATTGTGAGACTGTGTGAAAGCTAATGAGGTAGTGAGACCCAGTAAACTTTATTGAATCCTCTTTCCAGTTTGGTTGCCCTTATTTTCTTAAACTGAGAAAGCAGAACTGCTTTCCACTAAATGTTACAAAATGGTTGACTGTCTGCTTGATATTATATCTCTGCTTTGAAGTTGCACTAACTAAAGGCACACTTTACAAATTCAAAAACAGAGTTGGAAATGTTATTCCTTTTTTGGCACTTTCTGTTTAATTTATTCTAATGCATATTTTAGAAAATAATTTTAAATATTATTTTCCTTACATAACATTAGAAAAAGTTATTCATCTTTATCAAAGTCCCATATTTTATTAATATTGAATATTACAAATTAAATACTTCCTAATGATGATAAATATTTTTGCATTGATGAAATACATGGTATTAAGATACAGGGATTAATTAGAAATATTGCACTTTGATATTATTAAGAATATAAAAATCTAGTGAGGGACGCCTGGGTGGCTCAGTCGGTTAAGCGTCTGCCTTCAGCTCAGGTCATGATCCCAGGGTCCTGGAATTGACCTGGTCCGTATCAGCCTCCTTGCTCAGCGGGAGCCTGCTTCTCCCTCTGGCCTGCCGCTCCCCCTGCTTGTGCTCTCTCTCTCTCTCTCTCTGACAAATAAATAAATAAAATCTTAGAAAAATAAATCTAGTGAGTTTATCTTATTTTATTTTATTTTAAAACATTTTATTTATTTATTTGACAGAGAGAGATAGCGAGAGCAGAACACAAGCAGGCTTCCTGCCAAGCAGGAAGCCCGATGTGGGGCTCAATCCCAGGACCCTGGGATCATGACCTGAGCTGAAGGCAGATGCTTAACAACTGAGCCACCCAGACGCCCCAAATCTAGTGAGTTTAGCAGCAAGTCCTCCTAAGTGGAGCTTTTAACCTAGGATTCAGTTTCAGTTCTGTGTCCCACCACTGTGCAGAGCTATGCAGTCCAGTTTGATAGAGACTAACTACATGTGACTATTTAAATGTAAATGAACTAAAATTAATTAAATTAAAATTTTAATATCTATCACATAACTAATATGGTTTTCTAGGCTATCTGCCCTATCTACCCAAAATAAACCACAGCGGTAAAGTTCAAATTGGCTTTTGTCAGTTTATAACAAACAAAAATAATAGACTGCATCTATACAAGGCTTACTGTGAGTTAGAAACTGCTCTGAGCACTTTCTTTTCATTATCACATTTAATCTTTACAACACAGTTATGAAGCAAATCATGTTTTTCTCCATTTTTTTTGATGTGGAAGGTGAGATAAAAAATATGCATATATGTATGCATACATACACACAATTATAATCATATAAATATAACTTTATTTTATGATTTCATATAACCTTATAAAAACTTCTCTCTCATGGTTCTCTTCACTCTTTATAGTAATTACAATTCAATAGATATGTAATACCAGTTGTATTAATGTATGATTTCAATGCTATTATACAATTCAACTGTTCATAAGCTTTTTCTTTTTAAAAATAAATGATACACAAGTGAGCATTTCTGTGCTTTAGACTTTCCCCTTCTGTTGAGCTGTAATTGTTGAACAAATGCCCTGGGGACAAAATATGAAGTAATTAGAACTATGGCTACATATTACCTTGTTTTTTTAAAAAAAAAGTTTTTACCACTTTATAATGTAAAAAGTAGTATAGTTATGCCCCAGTTTTACTGCATCTTGCTAGCAGTGGGTACTATCATTATAGTTTTTACAATTTGTTAGTGTAAAAATAATGTCTCTATACATTCTTTAACATGTACATTTATAAACATCATTACTCTCAAAGATGACATTTTAACTGCATTTATTATCTGCCTTTCTTATGTTAGCTGGTAATTTTGCATTCATTTAACTTTTCAGATTTTAGCACCAAATGTGGATTACATGTAACCTTATCTTGCATTTGGTAATTATGAACTGCTTGTCAGAGTTCTTTTTTTAAAGGATTCACTTGATATTTACACATGCAGGATTGTTATATTTATTCAAGTGAATGACACATCATGACAGGATGCCAGATATTTGAAAGATCTCTAGGAATAGTGTACAAAATTCCTAGGGCATGTTGAGTTTTTCTGTGATTCCAAAAGCTCTTCTGATAAAGTTGCCTTACTAACTAGGCTTAACATGTTTAAAAGGCAGAATAAAACTGAGAGTAAAATTTAAAAACTACCATTTAAAAGGTAGTCAAAGAAAAAAAACAGGATACATTTCTCCTGAATACCCATTTTTAAAAGACAATAATTCTGCGTACATAACATAAATAACGTGGATAGTTGCTTTACAATGTAATAGATTGCAGTGTTTGCAGGAAAACATAAATCAAGAGACTAGCAAAATAAGGGTGAGACATGAAAAGAAAGTGAGAAAGGGATTTTGGCATAAGGAGTTAAAGAAATTATAGACCTTCCACTTAAATTATCCCTTATCCCATCAATAGTAATTCCTGGAAAGATAACATACCTGATAAATAATATAACATCTGAGTAACAAACTTCTGCAGATTATCCAGCCCAGAATATAATTTTCATTTATCATAAGTAAATATGCCTCCCTCTCACTTGCAGTATAAAGCAGAAGGTAATCTCTGAAAGAATACTCTGAACAAGTGGGAAATGTTCCCTGAAGTTTATTTCCTCTTCTGGCTGAGAAAACACCTCCTGCACAGCTTGATTCTTACATTGAGGCTAACACTCCTGAGAAATGTGGAATAGATCTACCCCGGCTCATTTTGCTATCTGTGTCTAAGTACCTTTCTTCCATTCCTAAATTTGTTGAATCATCACCTATAATAAATTCTTGCAGAACTGGGGAAGACAGGTCCTCCTATGTATGAGTAAACATATGTTCTGAAATTTTGGGATTGATTTTTGAGGCAGAACATAAGCTGGTGGGATGGGATCCCAATTGTCCTGCTATACACTCCAGATTTTCAGGGAATCAAAGTCAGACAGACACAAGTTTGAATACCGCCTCCACCATCTTTAGTAGTATGGCTCTTAATGTGTTGGTTTCTCCCCCACCTCCATAAAGAGAGAGAGAGAGAGAGAGAAAATACCTCATGAGATGTTAGCAGGACTAAAATCCATTTAGAGTGGAAATCTTGTAAAGAAGCCAGCCCTTGGCAGAAAAAGACACCATCAAAGGCCGTTTAGTCTTACATTTAATTTATTTTTTTAAAGATTTTATTTATTTATTTGACAGAGACAGGGAGAGAGGGAACACAAGCAGGGGGAGCTGGAGAGGGAAATGACCTGAGCCAAAGGCAGATGGTTAACAACTGAGCCACCCAGGTGCCCCTTACATTTAATTTATGTTTAAAAGATGATGGTGATGGCAGTGGTGGCAGGAGGGCTGGTGAGTATTCCCAGGGCAGTTCTCTGTGGCTGAAAAGTCTAATATTATTGAATATCCTTTTTCAGTGTAAGGACAAGGAGTCATGGGGATCTGTTGCTTCTTGTATTAGACAAAGAAATTGGGGACCGGGGGAGAAGGGACTTACTAGGGTTACTCACATGAGTGGGAGGTCTCATTCCCCAGGTGTGCATTTATGTATTTATCATTAGTTTCTCCGTATTTCTGGGGTAATTGCATAACCCTTTAATGCACTTACATTATGTAAATACCACTTATTTGGGGGAATAGCTGTTTAATCCATGGAAGTGTTTTTGGATCAATGTACCAATCAGCTGGAGCTAGAAAATAGTCTAACAAAGTGTAGAAATCAAAGTCAAAGTAGAAGATAAATTACTCACTCCTAATTAATCCACAAATCTTAAGAAGATATTAAATTAAAATTGTAAATTCCTCTTGCTCTCACGTTAAATTTAACAAAAGCCTTTACTCTAGGTGACATTTTTATCTTTTTGCTCCCATTTTTAAACTTTTGTATTTTTCATTTAATTTATTTTTTTTAATTTGAGTATAGTTGACACACAGTTTATATGAGTTTCAAGTGCACAACTTCGTGATTCAACATCTCTCTACATATGCTTTGCTCACCACAGGTGTATCTAACATCTGTTACCATGCAATGCGCTTACAATATCATTGACTATATTTCCTATGCTGTGCCTTTTATTCCCGTGACTTATTCATTCCATAATTGGAAGCCTGTATCTCCCACTTCCCTTTATGCATTTTGCCCATCTTCCCACTCCTCTCTCCTCTGGCAACCATCAGTTTGTTCCCTGTATTTCTAGGTCTGATTCCACTTTTTGTTTGTTTATTCATTTGTTTTGTTTTGTTTCTTAGATTCCACATATGAGTGAAATCATATGGTAGTAATTTCTCTGGCATCAGTTGTAGCAACATTTTTTAAGATATGTCTCCTAAGTCAAGGGAAACGAAAGCAAAAACAAACCTTTGGGACTACATCAAAACAAAAAGCTTTTGCACTGCAAAGGAAACCAACAAAACAAAAAGGCAACCTACTGAATGGGAGAAGATATTTGCAAATGATACATTAGATAAGGGGGTTAATATCTGAAATATATAAAGTACTTATATAACTTAACACCAAAAAAAAATTAAAAGTGGGCAGAGTATTTGCTCCCGTTTTTTTTTTAATTATAGAAGCATCAATACCTCCCTGTTCAGTATGTGTCACTGTGAATACTATAAACCTCTAACTAAACAGTAAATGTAGCTACAAATTTTCAAATATTCTTTCATGATATTTGGGAAAGGGAAGGGTGTGGGAAGCTTTTAGTTGGACCATAATTGAGACTATGTATTTGGAAGAAAAATTTAGTTTTAAGTATCTAAAATTAAAACCTTCATATCTTTTTGCCTGACAATCCCCTTGAAAGAAATTTCTCCTTCAGATATATTCTCAAACAGTTGCCAGGATATAGGCACAAGGATTTTATTGTGGCATTCTTTGTTTCAGTAAATAATTGAAAACAACCAAGATGTCCATCAATATATAATAGATTAAATCACGTAGGATATAGTTTTACAATTGGAGACTAGCTACTTAAAAGTGAGATGAGTCATTCTGTATTAATATAAAATATCAATTTGAAGAAAAATTTGGGTTAAAAAAAAGAAAGGGACATTAGAGTATGCAAAGAATGATCTATTTTGTACAAAAGGGAAAAACACAGATATGTGCTTGTGTGTTTTATATATATATATAAATATATATATGTTGTATATACACCAGAATGCTTCTAAAAGCATGAAAAACTAAATGTTAATAGGGAATGCTTTTGAGATAAAAGTACTAATATTTGATAGGAGGGTTTTCACTTTTCATAGTGTAATTTTCTGGGAGCTGGGATTATGGCTCCTTTTTGTCAATTCGTCTTTGTTTTTATGCATCTAGATTGAAACACACACACAGACATAATTATCTGTGATTGTCCTTGCTGAAACCAACTTTTGTGATTCAAATAATAAAGTATGAATTCAGTCCCACAACTTGTCTCTGAAGCCACAGCATTTAAAAGACTTAAAATAATAATTATTGGTAAGGATGTAGAAAAATTAAACAATTCTCATTCTTTGCTGTTGGGAATATAAACTGATGTGGGAGTTTTGGAAAACAATCTGGAAGTTCCTTAAATGATTAAACATAGACTTATTCTATTTAACAGCAATTCCTAGATATATACCCAAGATAAATGAAAACATTCCTAGGTATATACCCAAGACAGATGAAAACATATGCCCATGCAGAATCATGTACATAAACGTTCATAGCAATATTATTCATAATAGTCAAAAAGAGGAAACAATCTAATTGTCTATCAACTGACAAACTGATAAATAAAATGTAATATAACCATGCAGTGGAATATTACTTGATAACAAAATACTTTTTGATAATAAAAGGACTGAAACACTGATATATGATACAACAAGAATAAACCTTTAAAACACTAAGCCAAATGAAAGAAGCCATTCACAAAAAACCCCACACTGTATGATCTATTTATATGAAATGTCCAAAATAGGAAAATCCATGGAGACAGAAAGTAGATTAGTAGCTGCCCAATTATATATTGATCTCACAAGTTGTCCTTTAAAGAACAATATTATTTTTAACATTTCTTTAAGATTTGGGGGGGGAAGTATTATCTTCCTATAGCCTATAATTTGTAGTCAGTCTATTACATTTTGTTTGTGTTAGATTGAATTACCCAGAAATTTTAGAACAAAGTTGTCATGGTAATTGTATCATGCTGGCAATATAGAAATAAAGACCACACTAAAGCAATTTAACAGTTCTAAGAGAAACCATTTGTCTAATGCCTTACTTCTAGCAAAAGTTATAAGAGTGTAATTTGATCACAATTTTTTTGCCAACATTCAGCCAAGTATGTTGAATTTTTATGGTATAGAAGATATTCATTCAACTCATAAAACGTAGGCGATATGACCTTTAAGAGCCTTTCTACATCTTAGAATTTATGATTCTGTCATCTCACTTTTTATTACTTAGAAAGTCTTATAAAGCTGAAACTAGGGATGGAGTGAGGGAGTGAACAACCTTCAATTTAAAAGGATGTTGAGTTCTATACTCTCTCTGTAAGATCAAAATTGTCGGGATCTGAAAGGCAGAGTATGTAGTCCTGAAATTTTGAGCCTAATGTATAAAAGATCCTTCAATCTTTTCCCATTATATTCTACTGCTCTAGCTCTATAGTAACTATCTTAGGAGAATAATCATTCTTCATGGACAAGTCCAAAATGAACTGATAAAAATAAGTGACAGATTAAATCAACCCTATTTTATTATAATAGTTTTAATATTTTATTTGAATGTTATATAAGGATAAAATCCATGCTTTTCTAGAGTTTCCTTCCTCACAACTCTGACAATATAATTAGGGGCCTTAATGATCTGATAAAGGCAATACCATCTGGGCCTGTCCCTTCAGCTGAAATCAGAGAGATGTGAACCCCAGGCCATCAGCTCATTCCCAAAGCAGTAGAGTCTGAAGTAAGGGCTATGCCTGAAAGAGATAAATAACTAGACATCAGGTTTCTAAAGGCAGTGATGGTGTCTTACACATATTTTTTTAAAGATTTTATTTATTTAGAAAGAGAGTGTAGGGACGAGGGGCAGAGGGAGAGGGAGAGAGAATCTCAAACAGACTCCATGCTCAGCATGGAGCCCGACATGGGGCTTGATCTCAGGACCTTGAGATCATGACCTGAGCCAAAATCAAGAGTTGGACCCTTAACCGACTGAGCCACCCAGGTGCCCCTGTCTTACACATTTTTTAGGGCCCAAGCAACTTATCTTAGGCCTGCTACATGGCTGGTACTCCATATTTAGAGCTTTAAACTAGGGGATCCCAAGGAGAATTAAGAAGCTCTGTGTCTCATGGATATGCAAAATGGAGGGGCATAGAACGGTTAGAATATGAGAAGGAACATGTGAAGAATCTTTGATTCCCAAAGTACATACAGTGAAAGAGGTAGCAGAAATAGAAAAATAATTTGAATTAGAGAACCGAAATATAAAAATATTGAGAGACAGAAACTAAAATATCTGTTGAAATGCTACTAGTTGTCTCCATGGTTGTTTCTTTCTTTTCTCTTTCATTTTGTCTTCTCTCTTTTAGTTTCTTCTATATATTTGTGCTTTATTTCTGTAGTGGAGCTTGTGTTACCATGTGCTCTATGATTGAAACTTGGCCTTCCACTCTCCTTTCATCCCTAGTATATATTCTGACCACCCCCTGCACCAAGCCAGCCACACTGACATTTTCCGTCTTCCTCAACACTCCATGGACTCTTCAAGCACAGGATGTTCTTCTTCTTACTTCTAACTTTGTCTGGACTACTAGTTTCCCCATTCTACATATGGCTGGATCTTCTGTGTCCTCAAGGTCAAGGACATGTGCAGACATGACAAGACTTCCTGAGCACCCCATCTAAAGAGATTCACTCTATCCTCTCTGATCTCCAGCCATCATCTTCAAAGTTACTGATATTTTCTTCATGGCACCTATTAATGCTGAATATTAGTTCACTTGCTTATTATCCTTTTTTCAGTACCAGAAGGAAACTTCATGAAGCAGGGATATTCTTTAACTTGCACCTTAATATATCGCATATAGAACAATGTCTGGGACCTAGTAAGTGTTCAACAAGTAATTGCTGAATAAAAAAATGAGTAAGTTTATGTGTTTATTGTCATTTTAATATTCTGCCGAAGTGAAGTAGAGAATTGCCAATATATCAAGATGCAAACATGACAATTGAGGCAAATGATTCTGGTGTTTCTTTAACTAGCATCCTCTAACTCTGCTGTCTAAATTGGCCAAATTGATTTAATGATTACTCAGATAGCTATCTTTATTTTTTTAAGATTTTTTCTTTATTTTATGTTAGAGAGAGAGAGAGTGAGTGAGCACATGCAAGCAGGGGGAGGAGCAGAGGGAGAGAAGCAGACTCCCCGCTGAGCGTGGAGTCCTCACCCTCAACCCCCCAATCCTGACGCAGGGCTCGATAGATCTCATGACCCCGAGGTCATGACCTAAGCCAAAACCAAGAGTCGGATGCTTAACCAACTGAGGCACCCAGGTGCCCCTCAGGTAACTATCTTTAAAATAAATTCTAGTCTTCCTTGATAGAGTTGTGTGGGGATGGAGAAGAAAAGAACAATATTGCTCTTACCCAGGCTGAAGTCCAGGTCCAGTTATAGAATTGGCACTTTTGATTGTTGTGCATAGGATAGAACCAGCGTAAATAACGCCGACACCCAGTGTAGAGGGCCTGGGAAACAATACAGCAAAGACAGAGGAGGAGGTTTGGAAGGTAGAATCTGGACATAGCTTCCAAGGGAAAGTAACAATTAAAATAATAGCCTCCCATGCCATTAGTGAGCTAATATGCTAGTCATCTTGAATAGCTCATGCTTATCCTGTAGCAATCATTGTCTCAATCCTCACAGCAAACCTCACCATGATTACCTCCTACAGTGGATTAATTTCTATAGAACTAAGCTATGCAAGAGTTTTCTATTAAGGTTGTTGTGAAATTGGGAATATATGCTGAGATAAAAGCCAGGATCCTTCCTCTACCTTTTTTTCTTCAGGGTTATGATAGGATATACTATGATAGGAAAATTATGCTTGCTTTCCCTCATTTGTCTGAAATATATATGAAGCAATTTACCCTAGTAAACTGTGATGGAAATCATTTAGAAACAACAGAAATCCCCTTTCTAAAACATTTTTTTTTTCCTCTAAGCACATATCAGCAGAAGATTGTTTTCTCTCCTTTGTGATCAAGCTGAATCCACTTAGTCCACTAAAGATAAGTAACCCTCTAAAGTACAGGCCACATAGAGGAAAAAGATTGATTAACAATGTAGAAGAAAACTATTATCTCTTCTAAAACTGCACCTTCCCTGTTGGGTCTTCATTTATAAATAACGTCAGTCTTAGCATGGGATAGAGCTCACCATTAAAATTAAGGAATTCAATCAACAAAGACCTGTATGGATACATTGTCAAATTCATTGCAATGGCCTACAAATCTCACATGGCAATCCCCACAAGGAAAGAAACCTTGTGCTTTGCATGATGGATGGTTGAGGACATATGGCACTCCCACATCCCATCACAAACACATCTCTTGAGCTACTTGAGGGCAGTGAATATCTTAGTGGCATTTTAGTGGTACTCCCAATAGCCAAACACACTGGTGTATACATTCTAAGTGATCAGTACCGTTAATGAATTCAAGTATTTCCTTCTGAGGAATGTAGACCTCACACACAAGGAATGGGTAGTGTTTTCGATATATATTTTAACCTTAGCTTCCAATATGAGGAGAGAATCCATGAAAGAAACAATAGCCCTTAGTCTTCTCAACCATGTGGTCTTGCTTTGCAGAGTGCTATTTAATGGTTTTATCTGTGAATATTATGTTTTGAGTGTATATCTGCCTCCTTTGCTATTATGCTCCAAATCTCATCTATGCAGTTTGCACCCTTGTGGTCTTTAACAATAATGGATTCTTTTGAATTTACTATAATGCCATGCAATTTTATTGGTTTCCACTTAAACATGCGGAAATGGAAACACTTGGCTTTCACAACATTAGGTGATTCTGACCTTGGTTCAATAATCCATTTAGAAGGTGGATAAAGGAGACTGTAATGCAAAGCACATAACCTAGCTACAGTTATCACAGAACATTTTCCAAATGCTAACATCCTTCCTTTGTGAAAACTCAAGAAGTCCTTCTTAAATTCTTTGTCTTTATATTTTACTTTAGATTAGTCTGTGGTTATGTCAAGTATTGTCTCTCAAATACCTGGAGGATAAATAAAGATAATGTAATAGAAAGAAAAGGCACAGGTGGTAAAGGAGGTGAATGCATGTAGTTGGCAGAAAAATACGTTGGTGTGAAAATAATGAGGTGAAACTATTTTAACTGAGTGACACAGGCCAGAGCTTTCTCAGCATACTATATAATGTTTTCTGGAAGAAGCAATTATGGATGGAGCCAATATAGAAAGACTATTTTGAGAAAAGTGATTGGAATGGCTGCCCTGTGTACCCATAGTTCTTCCTCTGATGATACTCTCAATACAAAAATGCATTTATTTACATTGTGTTTCTAACTTGAATCTGTGAATTATCTTTCATCTTCCAAACTACAAAATGGAGCAAATAAGTTGCTGCAAAAAAACTGTAAGATATAAAAGAATCAAAGACATATGGTGCACTTTTTTTTTATAGCCCCACTATTCCCAGCATGGTGTTGGACATTTTATGGTTCACTGGAAACTCTAACATTGAGAAATTCCTCCATTACTTTGCATTGTCCAGGTTAATAGTCATCTTAATTAAACATGTACTCTGGAGTTATATGGAATTCCAGTACAAATTCATGCTGTATGTATATTCTTGGGTTAGAAAATGCTTTAGAGAAAAACTCATCCAGGGATGACAGGTAGGTATCAACACAGATTCTCTAATTGATTTGTTGAGCTGCATCAGTTACCATATTGAGAACAACTATGAAGTCCTATTAGGCTTAAGGTAGTAGACTGTTGGGAGAGGTTAGTGATGTCTCCCATGGGCAATCTGTGCACCAGATATTGGTTATCACATATTCTATTAAAAATTAAGATAAAATTCACATAACATGCAATTCACTCTTTTTAAAAGTATACAATTAAGTGGTTTTAGCATATTTGTAGTGCCATGTAATCATGATCAGTATCTAATTCCAGGACATTTTCATCATCCCTAAAGGAACACCATGCCTTGAAATTCCCCTCATCTCCATCCTCTAGAAACCACTAATCTACTTTTGGTCAAAGGATTTGCCTATGCTGGACATTTCATGTAAATGAAATGTCCACAATTTATTATCCTTTGGGCCTAGCTTCTTTTACTTAGAATAATATATTTTTGAGGTTTATTCATGTAGCACAAATCAGTATTTATTCTTATGACTGAATAATATTCCATTATATGGATATATCATATTTGTTTGTCCATTAATCAATTACATGATTTAGTTATATATTAGACAGCTAGTATTCTTTGAAAAAAGGTCATCTTTTTTTGTAATTGTAGTAGTAGGTTTTCTGATCAAGTAATTGTTTTCTTTATTAATGTCCTTTCCCTTTGATATTCATTTAAGATGCTTTGATATTCATATATTAACCCTGACTTTTTCATGGAATGGAAGGGAAGGTTCAAATGAAATCACCATACATTTAAAAAAAAAATCAGAAGAACACATGAGTTAACTTCAGAGTCACTACATATTTATTTTTATCCCCTATTTGAGCAGTGTCCAAAATTTAACATTATGGATAAAAAACAAAACTAAGTTTACATCTGCCCAAAGTGGGCAAAGAGGTAACAGATGAATATCCAGTTGACATAGTACAGAAAAATCTAGACTGATAAAAATATCTTGTCTATCTTATCAGTAATTAAGAACTCAGTGCCATGGCCTAATGGAAAGAGCATAGATTTTGAAGTCAGGAAACATGGATTTCAGGGCTAGTTCAACTGTTTTTCAATTATCTGTTGGTTGGCATGTTACTTTAAGTTCCCTCATCTGTAAAATGTGGTTAATAGTAATCTCCCAAACAGGGATAGAATGAAGATTAAAGTAGTTAATATATGCAAAGTATCTAGCACATGGCACATAGAAGCTCAAGAAATATTCATTCCCTCCATTTTACAAACTTTGCTTCTGCTTCCTAATTAATAATCTGGCATTATCTGAATGAACTATATAATCATTACCTCCCTGCTTTTAATGCATGCTATTTTGTTTTATTAAGAAAGACTTCTTCGCTTTTCATTGTTTTTTACTTTTATTTCTTCTTGAATCTTAAGGGGAAAAAAAACCTGACAAAACCGAAAACTTCCATACTCTTAGAGTTATTAGCATATTCTCTGACTTATACCTCTTCTGTTTATTTCTGCCAAGGCACTTATAATCCACAATGAATCTTGATGCCTCTTTTGGCCACTTTGATATTCATATTTAGCAACCATAAGCCCCACCAAAATGTCAGCTCTCTGGGGAAGGTAACTTACTAAGTTTGAAACTATGAAGAATCTAATATGCTATCCTACTTGCAATTTTCAAGGTAACAAGTTAGCCTGCCATAGTGTGTAGTATGTGGATTTTGTGTGTGTATGTGTGTGTGGGTGTGTGTGTGGTATATATGCACACATTATATATATGTGTGTATATATATAATATATATATATATTTGTATATACATACAAGAGACCTCTGAATTAAAGAACAGACCATTTACTCACAAAACATCTTGTGTCTTGTGTCACTTCCTCACTCCCAGTTCTCCACAGTATGACCCAGTAGGGGCTGATGTACTGTAGGAGAAGAGGAACTCCTAAATTACAAAACTCAGCAGCTTCAATAGGGCACTGGCACATCTGCCCGTCTTGTCCTCTCCTCCAGAGAAAGAGATATTTTTGCCTTGGAATAAAAACACAACTTTTCTGGGAAGAGGAACATTTCTATCCTGGAAGTGTGCATATGGCTGCAGGAGGGATACGAATTCGGTCCCTCCAGAGAAATCTACTATCTCTAACTTACAAGGCATGTTTGTTATTCACTCATAAAGCCCAGACTGTGCAGAAATGTGAAAATATTCATGGAGCACCATCTTCCAGCATCACTGTGTCTCTCTGAAATTTGTATCTCTATTTCCCAAATGCTTGTTGGATGAATGAATTAATTTGTGGTGGTCTTTTACTCCATGATTCTCGTTTTTTTTCAGGTATTCTAACTGCTCTTCGTGGATTTCTCTTGTGAACATTTTTCTCCACACTAGAGTGTAAAGCCTTTGTAAGCACAAGCTGTGCTTTATAGTTCTTTTGGAATCTGTGGTGGTAATAACAGTACTAGCTGCGAGGAGATCACCCAGTAAAGACCTGATAGCTGTCTGTTTTCTCCAGTTAGTCAACATCAGGAGGAAAAAAAATCTGTTTTGATATTTTATATAGGTGATTTGATAATACAGTTTTAGAAGGTACAAAACTAGAACTCTTCTGTTATTTTTGATGTTGACCTACATGGTGTGGCAAAACATCTCCATGATATGCCTGCCTGAATAGGAGTTTAGTTTCAATACCTAAAAGTAATGACTTTTCAAAGATGTTCCAAGGCCACAGCTCCCACTGAGTCATCACTAACCCTGAGTCTGGCCCTGTGTCGGGCACTCCTTCCATACATTTTTCTCATTTTTCATCTTTGTCTCCTTGGAGACAGGTATTGGGTATGGTTTAAAGTAGTTGTTCATTTATTTATTTATGTATTTATTTATTTATTCATTCATTGGAATTTATTCAGTGATTAGTTAGGCAGCCCGACTAAAAGACAATCTCAGTATTCCATCCTTCTCTTACTCATGAATGTACTGGTTTAAAGGAGCTACAGTCTCTTATGTTACTGAGTTGATCCACAGCTTTGAAATACTGCCACACAGATCCATAATTGCTCTGTGTGAAGGATGGGGTGGGGGGGGGTAGTTTGCCATTATCAACTCCAGTGGTGTATTATTTTTTCCAGACACAATGTACACTTTTTTCTGTTCCATCACAAGATGCATGCTAGTAAAATTTGGAAAGCCACTGTGTCCAGACACTGTGTTCTAATCCAATGTACAATGAGAGGAATAGCAATATAAACAGCTTGGCATGTGAGCCCCTGATTGCTTTTGCTTCTTTTCCCCTTCAAGACGTGATTGATGTTTGCCAGGGTCGTTATTTGTTACTCCTCTGGGCCTGTTCTCTTCAAAGGTTGAGTTTCTAGGCATTACTGAATAGTTTATGCCATGATTTTGTGATTGTTGATGCTGTTCTCTATTACTTTCACTGACACCAAGGTTTTCTCCCTGATTCATTTTTCTCTTGGGAAATGCTAGGTTGCTTTCAAAGTAGAACATAGTAGGAATGCTTCAGGACACAATTTAAATAAATTACACTATTAAATGCAAAAGTTAGGGGCGCCTGGGTGGCTCAGTCGTTAAGCGTCTGCCTTCGGCTCAGGTCATGATCCCAGGGTCCTGGGTTCGAGCCCCGCATCGGGCTCCCCGCTCGGCGGGAAGCCTGCTTCTCCCTCTCCCACTCCCCCTGCTTGTGTTCCCTCTCTCGCTGTGTCTCTCTGTCAAATAAATAAATAAAATCTTTTAAAAAAAATGCAAAAGTTATTGTGCTTGATGATTATGGTACACTAAGATGGCAGAAAATTATTTGACATCCCTCCAATTAAGAGACAGGGTTTAACCCCGTTTCTTGCATCTCCACCTGCCTTAGTAATTTGTTTAGCTAAAGACAGCAGAATGCATCAGAAGAATGCAATGAAAGTGACATTATGGGAATTCCAAGCTATATAAAAGGAAGCTTACAGCCCCAAGAAAACTGCAGTGTTAATCATTTAATATGCAAAGAAATTTCATTCAACTTTAATTCAATAGTAAATATTTCAATTTTAATTCAATAGTAAACTAAACTGAAACTGAAATAATCGCTCTAAAGTGAAAAAAGAAGTTATGCTTAAAAAAACCTTATATTTACTATTCTATCAGCATCAGTTGTCAGATGGTCTTTCTCTGGTACTCAGATCACTATGAAATATGTCTTTGAAAGATGATAAAAAGGAAGGATAATCACTGCTAGTCTCTTGAGGAGAATGTTTTTTGTGTGTATATTCTGGAAAGACTATTCATCACCAAATGACAAATAATCTAGGAGTGGCCTCATTTTTTTGAAATATATTCTTCACATATAAACATCAATAATCTTAGAAATTTTATATATATATCTATATATATATATATAGATATATATATATGAAAGTCTTCCTCTTTTCACTACAACCTGAAGCTTCTTTAACTGTTCTCAACTAATTTGCTAACTGCCACAGATTCTGTTTTCATTGATGGTAAATTGAAACCAGTTTAATATAGTTAGTTAACTTTGAAAGACATCATAATTAATGGTATTTTTTGGTGGATTATAGACATTTATGGTAGGAACATAAAAATGCAAAAAGAAAAATCTATGGGTGATTAGATCAACAGTTGTCTTAACCTTGAATCCTATTAGGAATCTATGTATCATAAAATTGTTTAATGGTGAAATAAATTTATTGTTCACTGTTAAAAATTATACTAAATTTCCTTTAAAAATTATACTAAAAAAGGTAGATTGAGAAAGACAGGTATGGCTCTATTTGGTATTGCTTTCACTTACAGGTTTTTGGTTTTTTTTTCCTTCAAAGTCCATTTATTTTTTTCAACTTCAGCATTCTGTTCTACACTCTGGTAAACTTAGTAGAGAAGCAGTGTACTTTTGTTTTAGAAGTTAAATATTACACAGACATAATCTCAGTTATTTATTTTTTAATTATTCTGGTGCCTCCCAAGACACTAGGGAAATGAAAATGAGTGCTTTCAGGCTGACCTTATACAAAATTTAAACTATAATGCGAAGGGAACAATTTAGAACAAGATATACCCAAAAAATGGAGATTAAGTGCTCAGAGACCCTGCTAGTCACAATGTCACATAAAGATGGCATAATTTTCCCCATAGAATTCTTATATTCTTACACATTTCTACTTGGAACCCTGGACAAGTCACTGAAGCTCTCTTAACTTCCGTTCCCCTATTGGTTTCCTGATGAGGCTCTAGCACACAGTAGGTACTCAGGAAATACTTATTCAGTGTATGAGTGGATAAAGCATATGTCAATCTTACTTCGATCTTTGCATCTTAGGGCATGTGGCTCTACATTTTTTTTTTCTTATCCATCTGTACTAGTTTGCTCTACTTAACAGATTTCCACAAATTTAGTGGCTTAAAATACATGCAGGTACTATCTCACAATTTTCATGGGTCAGAAGTCCAAGTGTGACTTACCTGAATACTCTGCTGAAGGTATCACAAGGCTACAATCATGGTGTCAGCTGGGCTGTACTTCTTTCTGAGGCTTAGAGTCCTCTTCCAGGCTTGTGTGGTTGGTGGCAGTATTCAGTTTCTTGCAGCTGTGGAACTGAGGTCTCTGTTTTCTTGCTGACATTCGTCTGGGTGCTACTCTCAGCACCTAGAGGCCACTCACTGTTCCCTCACAACGTGGCAGCTCTCTTCTTCAGAGCTAGCAAGGAAGGGCACTCATCTCACATCTCACTCCACTCTGCTCTGCTCAGATGTGGCATGCATTGTGTGTGTGTGTGTTGTGTGTGTGTTGTGTGTGTGTGTGTGTGTGTGTTGTGTGTTATAAGCAAGTAAATCAGGGTTCTGCCCACACCCAAGGGAAAGGATCACACAAGAGTCTCTTTGGGGGTCACCTTTTGGAGCATTTGCCAAACTATGCACATCTTATTGATGTCAAAGTCAAGCTAAAGTCATAACCTTCTCCTATGATTACCAAGCACCAGAGCCTAAATAGGACAAAACAAAGCATTTAGCTATGGTGATATTTTTCATCATGTGTCATGACTCGTAAATACACAGACAAACACACACACATACACACATCAAGTTTAGGACTAGATACTTAATGGGTGTTGCTTGAGATTCCACTAACCTGGAATATCTGCAATATTTAAATCTCCTTTGGTCATACTATCCAAACCATCAGCAAATTATGCTAAATTTTCTGCCGACACTTAGAATCCTCACTTCTTCCCCATTCATGAGTCTTCACTCTCTTTCAAACCTAAACTACATCATGGTTGAAAAAAGCCCTTGGCTGTGCACTGTGTTTCCAGTCTTTCTTCATTCCACTAAACCTCCTCATGCTTAATGTTGAAAGACTGTTTTTATCCAAGATTGAGAATATAGCAAGGATGTCTTCTCTCTTTACTTTTATTCAACATTGTACTGGAGTTCAATTTAATCAATAAAAATAAATAAAAGGCATACAGATTGAAGTGGAGAAAGCATAACTACATTTATTTTAGATAGTATTACTATCATGAAGTAAACTATAAAATATATATTAGAACTAATAGGTTGGTTTAGCATAGTTACAGAATTATGGTCAATATACAAAAATCAATATCTATATACTTCCATTGGATAATCATAAATAGAGATCAAAAATACCCTTCACAACACAAAAAATATAAAGTCCTTTGGGGTAAATATTTTTTTAAAAAGATGTACAAGACATTAACACTGAAAATACACACTATTGCCATGGGTAATTATGGAATGCCTGAATAAATACAGATTTATACCATGTTCAATCAATAGAAGAATAAATATTATTAATGTGTTAGGAATAAACGGTGTTTGGTACGTTCATATACTGGAATATTATTCAGCAATTAAAAATTAGTGAGCTTGGGGCACCTGGGTGGCTTAGTTGGTTAGGCATCTGCTTCAGCTCAGGTCATGATCCCACTGGGATCGAATCCCGCTTTGAGCTCCATACTCTGAGGGTAGTCTGCTTCTCCCTCTGCCCCTTCTTTCAGTCTCTCTCTCTCTCAAATAAAAAAATAAAATCTTAAAAAAAAACATGAATAGTAATCAGATGACATGTGCTTCTATAAGTATTTATGGTGTTTATTGACTGAAACCACTATTTTCATTTGACATATTTGATTAGTTGTTTAAATTTTTGACAGCACAATAAAAGATTATATATTATTCAGAGTTTGGCCTAAATGATTGCTGTGTAGTAGTCCTTACTACCTTTGGCCTAACGGAATAATAATGGCTCAAAAATATGACCAAATCCCCATCTCATTGCAACTCTTGCTCCCCTATGTCAATATTTTAGGAAATTCTGATGGTGTTTTTATTTTTCTGGATCATCTCTGACTCCAGTAAATAATAGTTATAGCTAGCATGTGAAAACATGTTTATACATGTGCCTTTACACACTTTATTAAATACAACTCTACTGTAACTCTTATTCTCTGCTATGTGACTTCTCACCTCTGTCATATTTAAAAGATGACAACTCAGATAATATGAAAGGGGTTGAACAAAAACATAAAGTCTTTCCCCACCAGTTTTCCTCTAAACCCAGTGTTACAACCTTATGAATTTAGGACTGTCTACCATGACATTTTGCATAGTTCATCTTATTTACTCTTGTAAATATCGGAGAATGAGGTTTTTATGATACATACTAATTTCTCCATCTTAGAGGGGAAGAAACCGAGGATCAAACGGTTAAGAGATGGGTCCATGTTATGAAATAAGCAAGATGTCTTACAGAATAGAATTTCAACCTCTGACCTCCTTACTCTAGACTGGAAATGCTGCTATTTCCCTCTTTAAGTTCTTGATTTCTTCCTCAGCAAGTACTCTCATCCTGTATCTGGTAAAATGTGTTCTTTTTGTTATTTCTACTTTTATCCTCTCATTTTCTTCAATTTCTTTTTTCAGATCAACAGAGTAGTATTTTCTCTATTTTTAATCCCTTTTCAGGCTGTGTATATGTTGTTCTGAATGGCATAAATGTCAATCAAAATATAATTATTTCAAGTGTCAGCACACTGAAAAATTTTTATATCAATAAGTTAAATTTTCTCTCTTTCCCACCAATTACAGTATACAGCGTAGTTAGGACCACGCCTTGTGCTTTAATTTTTCTAGAGCTGAAGACACTTGTAATTCTGAAAGATATTACTTCTTACAATAGTGCAAAAAAATTTGCAACTCTCATTTTAATTGGGTGGTAACAATTTAGGAATATTTCATTTTCTGCCCATTGTTGACCCACTTGTAAGTGATGGCAATTTATTCACAGTAGAAGCCAGTGCTATGCTAAGAGGGAGCAATTATTAGAATTTCATATAAACCACACATGCAAAATTTCCAAGTTGTCAGCAAAATCATGTGCAAATTATCAACAGGCCCAAATTAGAAGACTTGATGGAGATAAGCACAATAAATTCTGTACAGCATGAAAATCTCACTAAGTAAAAAGCATAAATTAGATTTTGGACCTTTGGAAAACAAAAGCCTGGTCATATTTCTTCCTTTTAATATAATCTGTGCTGACCACTTGAGTATTGTCCTGAGATGATCAGTGTTTGTGTTTATATACTTGGTTATTTATAAGAATTAGGTTCAGGGCGCCTGGGTGGCTCAGTCGTTAAGCGTCTGCCTTCGGCTCAGGTCATGATCCCAGGGTCCTGGGATTGAGCCCCACATTGGGCTCCCTGCTCAGCGGGAAGCCTGCTTCTCCCTCTCCCACTCCCTCTGCTTGTGTTCCCTCTCTCACTGTGTCTCTCTCTGTCAAAATAAATAAATAAAATCTTTAAAAAAAAAAAGAATATTAGGTTCAGTTTTGAGTAGGTAAAGCAATACATTTCTCCCAAGGCTCAAACTATTTTCAAATTATTCCTTCCTTTTTTCAGGTTAGATGCCTTTGAGTTGTGGCTTTAGTATAGAATGTTTTATTTCTGTCTTAACTTTTTTTTTTCCTTTTTGTTGCAATCTCATCTCATGTACTTATAAATTCTACAATTCTAGCTATTTCACAGAGAAATAATGCTGACCTTAAAGTTTAGAGTGCACTTTGGAATTTTGCTTTCAATCTCCAAAAGGCAAAGCCACATCATACTTGACAGAACACAAGATTTGTAATTTTCCTGTTATTTCCACCTCACCCAGTACTATCATTTCTCATCCTCTCAGTCCTTCCTTGCTATTAGGGTAGAATGTACGATTTGATAATACTTGCATGTTATTAAGGCTAAGGAATTCATCCACTAACTTATTGGATACTGAACTAACATTGTATGCCAAAAAGAAGCAGACAGACATGTTAGCCTTGTGAAAATTCCAGCACATCATTCTCCTGGGGACCTTGTTAAAATGCAGATTGAGATTCAGTAGGCTTGGTGCATGGTCTGGTATTCTGTGTTAGTAAGAAGCCCCCGTGGACTAACGCTGCTGGTCTGATTTAGGAACCATACTGAGTCACAAGATTCTAAGAAAGTGAGAAAGAGAAAGAATAAAAGCAAAATAAGTGAAATAAATAATTTTTCTGAGTTTGAAGTGTTATGGAAAAAAACTAATTTTTTAATTAATTAATAAGGGAATGGCTATAGAATTCCAGAGGTAGGGTTTTAATTTTTTTTTTTTTAAGATTTTATTTATTTATTTGCGAGAGAGAATGAGAGACAGAGAGCACGAGAGGGAGGAGGGTCAGAGGGAAAAGCAGACTCCCCGCTGAGTAGGGAGCCCGATGCGGGACTCGATCCCGGGACTCCAGGATCATGACCTGAGCCGAAGGCAGTCGCTTAACTGACTGAGCCACCCAGGCGCCCTAGGGTTTTAATTTTAAAAAGGATAGTCAGGAAAATCTTCACTGAGAAGATGCCATTTGAGTAGGATCCTAAGAGACTTAGGTAGTAAGGCAAGCAGATATCTGGGGGGAGAGCATTTCAGGCACAATAAATGAAAAATGCCTTGAGTAGCAACAGGATTAATATGTTGAGGCACTGCAAGGAGGTAAATATGGCTCAGATAGAATAAGCACTAGAAATACTAGAAGACACCCAGAGGTCAAAGTTAACAAGGAGCCAGATAGTAGTGCTTTGTAGGCCTCGTCGTAAGGACTTTGATTTTTATTCTGAGTGGTATGGTGGGCTTTGAGCAGAGGAGTGATCTGATCTGATTAATGTCTAACAAGATCATTCTGTTTTAAAAAAGATTTATTTATTTGAGAGAGAGAGCTTGCATGCACACAGGGGAGAGGAGCTGACAGAGTCTCAAGTTGACTCCGTGTTGAACGTGGACCTGATGAGGGACTCAATCTCAAGACCCTGAGATAACCACCTGAACCAAAACCAAGAGTCAAGATGCTTAACCCTTGGATGCAGCAGCACTGAAGACAGCTAGCGGCTACTGTTGTGAGATGAAGATGATTCGGGTTTGTACCCATTGTTAGTAGTGACTGTGATGAATGATAGATATATTTTGATGGTAGAAATGTCATTGATGAATTGATGTAGTCACAGGGTAAAAAAAGAGTATTTAAAAATTATTCAAGATACTTTGCTTTGAACATTTGGAAGGAAGGAGCTGCCATTAAATGGGATAAGACCTCATGCACAGTAGAATTAGGGGATTAAGGATTCGGTTTTGGACTTGTTAGGGTTGAAATGATTATTAGACAATTGATTTGAATTGTTGAGTTAGCAAGTGGATATAGGAGTCTGCTGTTCAGCTAGAGTTAGAATTTAGGTGTCATCATTCTATATATGGAATTAAAGGCAAGAGCCTTGATAAGATCATTATTAAAGTTAGGATAGATGGAAGTGTTCTGTTAATAGATCTCAAGGAATTCCATTCTTAAGACATTAGAACGATGAGGAAAGACGAATAAAAGAGAATGAGAAAAAGTAAGACTGGTAGGAGAAGAAAACAAGCAGAACCTGACTTGGAAACCCAAGAAGGAAGTGTTCCAAGGAGGAGGGAAAGACTAAACTGTGTCATTAACTAATGATAAATGTATAATCAGATGTAGTAAAGTGGGACACAGTGAAGATCTGGACAACTGTTATTTTGATAGAGTGGTATGCTGATTAAAAATGGATTCATGGGAGCACAGAGGTGGCTCAGTCAGTTAAGCATCTGACTGTTGATTTCAGCTCAGGTCATGATCTCAGGGTCCTGAAATCGAGTCCCACATTGAGCTACATGCTCAGTGGGGAGTCTGCTTGAGATTCTCTCCCTCCCCCCCCCCACATACTCTCTTTCTCTAAAATAACTCTTTAAAAATGGAACAAAAATAAAAATGGATTAATGATAGAATGGGAGAAGACATAATATATAGACAGCTATTTAAGGAAAGTGGTTTTTTTGTTTGTTTTGCCATAAAAGAAGAACTATAGAGTGAGAGGAAAATGCATTTAAGGATGTGAGAAACAACGTCTAGTTTGTATGATGCAAAAAGAACAAATAGAAGAAAATTGATGATATAAGTATAGGGCAGTGTAATCCCTAGAGCAATGATCTTTTATAGGCAAGTGAGCATGAGAACTAGTACACAAGTGGTGTGACTGGCTTTGCTAGGAACACAAAATGTTTACCTACTACAATAAGCGACTAGGCAGAGCATGTGGGTAAAGGTACAAGTCTGTGGGTAGATGTGGTAAAGCAAGGTGAAAAGCAGAAAATGAGGATAGAAAAGAGATGTTGGAGGTATCAGGAAAGGGGAGTTCATAAGAAATAGTCACCTAGCAGACCAATAGAGTTTAAGAATTAGGAAAATATAAGGTGATTGTGAGAAGGACTATGTGGGCCTACTTGATGTTAGAAATTAAGAATGTAAAACAAATCGAGGAAATATGTTTCTGTGTATTCCCCAGCTATATTCAGCTGATTAACGATGCCCCAATTCTGTCTAGGCTTTACTTTGATGCCTAAGAAGTCATAAACTCAGGGAGTAATGGCAAATACGTAACAGTGCCTCCTTCTACTTAGGCTTGCCTCATAAATCCCAGGACATGACCTTGTAGCAGTACAGACTTGAGCACAAGTACTTAAAATTGTAAGTACACTCTTTGTAGTCCTAAACTTACATCTAGATAGTAATAACTTATTATCTTCTAACTAATCACTTGGTACAAGGTCCTGAAGCAATTAGTGCTTTCATATGGGTGTGTGATAAAACCAGAAGAAAGAATGAATTGCCGTAGGCAGCCAAACATGTTCAGAAAGCAAGACCTACTTCAATTTATAATTTAAGTCCCAAGAAGAAGGTGATTGTTAGAAAGAGAGGAAAATGGTAGGGCTTCCTCTCATACTTGTGAATGCCAAGGGACATTTTGCTAATTCTAGTTCATGTAAGGAAGAGACAGAAAAGAAAGAGAAATAGCAAGGGGTCATAACATCTCTACTGTTACATGGAAAGAAGCTTTTGGTTTTCTTCCTTGTATTTTATTTTTTTATACTCTTACCATTTCATCCACATATAGGAGGAAACTAAAGTTAATTACACTTTGTTCAGTTTTTCATTACATTTTTAGCACAAGAACATCTAATGAATACAACATATGGGTATCCTATAATCTGAACTACTTGGTTATTATTTCCCCCATCCAGAGTCTTTGAATTGTTTTTTTTCTACATAAAACTGTACCATTAACCCAGTCCATGACATGAACATAAAGAGGTAACAACAAATAACTCTTCTAGTACAATGTAAAGTTACTAGTTACTCTTTTGTTTGACTCACTCCTTTACTGTAGGGTAAAGGCCGGGGACCCTGACCTTTATGTTTGTCTACTGAGTACTTAATTTATTCATTTATGATAACTAACAAGCGAACTGTCAACAAAGTGTTCTTAAAGAAAACCTAGTTATCTAGGTTAGCAAATCCAAGCGCCAGAATCTTGATATACATGTAAACTTGACCTGTCTTGATGTACACATCTAATAATACCTAGCAAAGTTTATAACTCTTGACATTTATATTGGTAACTGATGGATTTGTAAAATCACTGATTACAATTTTGGCATGAGATTATATTCAAAACATTGACAGTGATACAGTTGACAGCTACAAAGTCTTTACACAAGGAATCTGGAAGACTCACGTCTTCATTGCCAGGTTCTAGTAAAGCCCCTTTGCTGGACTGAGGAGATGACTTCTGTTCTGGAATAGTGTGAAATTATTTCTTCTTTGCATTATACTTGCCCTTCTGACTTTCTTCTTTATGTATATCCCTTGGGTTTTTATATTAAATTCATTTTGGGTTAAGATGCTATATTCCCATTTGGGGACACTGTTAAAGAATATTATTAAAACTATACAAACTATTCCCTTTCTACTATCTTCTTCTTTTTTTTTTGAAGGGGGGGAAATCAGAGGGGGAGACGAACCATGAGAGACTATGGACTCTGAGAAACAAACTGAGGGTTCTAGAGAGGAGGGGAGTGGGGGAATGGGTTAGCCTGGTGATGGGTATTAAAGAGGGCACGTATTGAATGGAGCACTGGGTTTTATACGCAAACAATGAATCATGGTACACTACATCAAAAACTAATGATGTAATGTATGGTGATTAACATAACATAATAAAAAAAAGAAAGAAAAAACTATACAAACTGAAAGTTCTTTTAAAAGAACTGAGTCTTAAATTACTTCTAAGTAAGCATTGCAACATATCAGCTCCTTTTTGCTTTTTGTCTTCCTTTCTTGTTCATGAAAAGTGAATTTAAGATCTTTCACATGAACAACCTTTCCTGGGAGACTTCTCCATCCCCTGGTTTCTCTCTTCCATGATCAATATGCTACATGAAAGATCAGGAAAGACATCTAAAAGGCTGCTTCCTCTTTCTGTTTCTGAAAAGACTGTTATTATGGCTCCTTCTTCCCACCCTGCAGATTGATCACAGAATTTTTGTATGGAGTAAACATTTACTAACTATCCTGCATCATATCAGCTGGCCTTTTAATTAATCAAAACATGCATCCTTGCCTGAAGCTGATATGCCTGGGACTTCCTTGGGACATGATTATCAGTCTCTAGAAAGAGATTTCTGTATGTTCTTCAAGCAATTTTTCCTTATTAAAACTCCCTTTGAGGGGCCCCTGGGTGGCTCAGTTGGTTAAGTGACTGCCTTCGGCTCAGGTCATGATCCTGGAGTCCTGGGATCGAGTCCTGCATCGGGCTCCCTGCTCGGCAGGGAGTCTGCTTCTCCCTCTGACCCTCCTCCCTCTCATGCTCTCTGTCTCTCATTCTCTCTCTCTTAAATAAATAAATAAATCTTTAAAAAAAAAAAAAAACTCCCTTTGGAAATCTGAGCTAGTAAGCTTCTACCTAGAGGCACAGCCACTGTACGTCTTGAGTTTTCCCCGTAATTCTGATTTTCTAGGATTTTCTCTTTACAGTAATGGCAACTCATTAAATGGACAGAAAATGGATTTACTGTTTATACATTTGTGAAACTTTTCATGCATGTAAATTCTGTACAGTCCATATTTTTTTAAGAAAATTCCTTTTCACATCATGTTTCTATTTGGAATTCAAAATCTCTGGTCATCATATCTAGAGAGTATATTCTCCAATATCCCACTACATCAGAATGAGGTTAATTTTTTTGGACACTTGCTTTCTGATGAAAACACAGTACTGCAATTCATTCTTAAATTCCAATACTGGTTTGGTTGCCAAGATATACGAGATCATTCCCTGGGTATAAAAGATGTAATTGTGCTAATTGCAATTAAAATCAAAGGATGACTGTTCTTCCTGTTTCAGAATGTCAAAAAAAGGTTGTGTTGAGTCACTGCCTAGACAGCACTGGCAACAAAAGGGTTTAAGGACACTGGCATATGGTTTTAGTTAGATGAGTCACACCAAATTTTCTGTAATTCAGAGGACAAACTTGGCTTCCTTGAGAAACATACTTTATCGAGAGGCCTGGTGAAATGACAGCATGAAGTTCCACCTGGGCTGGAGCTCATGCTCATGTATTAGTTTGTTAAGACTGCCATAAAAAAGTACCATAGACTACGTGGCCTGAACAATAGAAATTTATTTTTTTCAAGATTCTGAGGCTGAAAGTCCAAGATCAAGGTGTAAACAGGGTTGGTTTCCTCTGAGGACCTCTCTCCTTGGATTATAGATGGCCACCTTCTCGTTGTATTGTCTCATGATCTTTCCTCTGTATGTCTGTGTCCTAATCTCCTCTTCTTATAAGGATACCAGTTACATTGAATTAGGACCCACTCACCTGACTTCATTTTTCCATAGTTACCTCTTTAAAAAGCCCTAGCTCCAAATACAGTGGCATTCTGAGGCACTGGGAGTTCAGGTTTCAAGATAGAAATTTTGGGAGGACACAGTTTAGTCCACAACAGCCCTATCTGGGAACAGTCTCTTGCCTAGCAGTTGAACAAAGGAGATTCTCTGAGTCGCTCAGCACTATGTGTCCTTCTTTCATAGCAATGACCTATATGGTTCAGAGCTTCATGTGGCATCTAATCTATTTGAAGTATATCTGAGTGAGGTTTCTGTCACATAACATTTGACTTCTTGTCAGAAAGGACCACTCCTGGGCAAGGTGAACTCCACCAGTATCTTTCTAATGGGGAGACATGTGTTGGCTATCTAGGGAGCTATAGTAGAATATCATCATCATGAAACGTTCCTTTGATTCTAGCAGACATTTGCCTGACACCAAGGTTCCCACTGGCATTCACAGGGCCTCCCAGAAAAAAATCTATCTGTGAATGCCATTTAGGTTGCCAGCAGAATTAATTATGCTATTACTCATTTTTTCTCATATACTTAATTTTTTGTATTAACTTTTTGTTGTTTTTTGTTTTTTGAATAACTTTTTATAAGGAATACATATCAAGTAAATATTAAAAAGATTTAATAAAAATCATTAGGATAAATAGCAAGGTTTCTATATCCAATTGAATAATATGAGGTTAAAAATTACATACAGCTCATCAAGTATTACTAAATATTTCGATGGAAGATGTTATTGTGTTCTAGGCATTCCTGCACAGCCTTCTTAAAGTGTTTGATCTCATTTGGTTTTCAACACAACCATTTGAGGTTGGCTTCAATATTCCAATTTTAAAGATGAAGAAACAAGTTCATCAAGGTTAAAGGAGTTACCCAAATTGAGTGATAGATTCAGAATTCAAATTCAAGCCCACAGGAAAGCCCACACAGCATGTACATATCACCAGTACTACACTATAACACACACAAATACCTACAGAACAATTCTTTATATGATGTTAGTGCCCTCTTTTATTTGAAAGTAATAATTAAAGAGTAAAAACTTGAAGATGCATCATTCAGAAACAGCAAGTATTGATAAACACAAATCTTCCTTTTAGTCTAGGCACAGGTTTCTTTATATAGCAGGCTTATACATTTGGGGAGTAAAACAAAAACAAAGAAGAGAGTAGAATCAATATTTAGATGCTCAGAAGGTCAGTATTATTTGCTTAAAAAAGAAATAAGCTGTAAATGGTGTTAAGACTGTCAAAATGTATTCATGACTTTTCCTGACCTCAGTAACTATAGGCCAAGAAAATATATTTGGAGAGGACCATCCTTATCATTTATGTTTTGGCTATTTAAGCCAGGAAGAGTAGTAAATTTCATCACTTACAATCATTCCCTTTGACATTTAATTACTTATTGTATTTTGTAATTATCTAAAAGAGAGTCGTTGTTTACCTATCATTTAACGTCTGGGAGTATAGGTATATGTCTGACAAAATGCAGGCAGTAATCCATCCAGAATTGCCTAACCAATGCAGGAATCACAATCCATATTCAGGAAATATTTGTAATATTGGACTTGAGAACTGGCTATAAGGGTCATCTTAAACTCTCAAGGATGGCATTCCTCAACCTGAACCAGTATCACCAAGAATTTCAGGGAACAAGGATGGAGTCACTGAATAGACATCTTTAACTAGTGTCACAGGAAAATGTTCCTTCTCATTGAAGTTCAAGAATCTTATTACAAGATGTTATAGAGTTAGATGAGTCACACAAATCAGGACCTTGAGTTATTTCAAATTCCTCTAACCCTCATCATAACCCTAAGTCCATTCAGTTGCTAAATTTTATCACTTTTGTTCTCTTCAAAGTTATTGATATCCTTTCCTTCTTTTCCAATACTGTTCATTGCTATTGCCATAATTCAGGCTTACATGATTTTTACTTTGATCCTATAATCATTTCCCCATTGATTTATGTTCCTCTTATCTAAATGTCCCATTAATCTATTCTTCATATAGGACCCAAAGTGATTCTCCTAAAGGGGAAATCAAACCTGGCCAAACATCAACACCCTGTGGTTCTTCCTGATTTTCATGTTAACCCAGACTTTGTCTCAATGTACAGGAGATCTGTCAAAATCTGACCCTTAGTTATAGCTCCATCATTCTCATACTCTCTCTGAGTTAAATAAATATTATTTATAATTCCATTTTTACTTTCTATTAACTTTTTTGCCTTTCCTTAAATTTTAGAAATCTACTTAGAGGGTGCCTGGGTGGCTCAGTTGGTTAAGCGACTGCCTTCGGCTCAGGTCATGATCCTGGAGTCCCAGGATCGAGTCCCGCATCGGGCTCCCTGCTCAGCAGGGAGTCTGCTTCTCCCTCTGACCCTCCTCCCTCTCACGCTCTCTGTCTCTCATTCTCTCTCTCTCAAATAAATAAATAAAATCTTTAAAAAAAAAAAGAAATCTACTTAGAGTTAATATAGTTCCACCTAACCTCAAATGAAAAATCCTTGAAAAATCATGGTTCTACTTACATGTTCCCTATTCTTTACAGAATATTTGCTACATGCATTGCATCTACATATGCTATAAAATCCACAGTGTGATCTCAAAATTTTTCTTTAATTAATTATATGTATTTTAAAGAAAATAATAGAGAAAATGTTATATTTACACATACAGTTACCATTTATTTTCTCATTTATTCCTGAAGTTCTGAGTTTCCATCTTATATAATTTCCTTGATAAAATTTCTCTATTATTTGGTGTAATACAGGCTTACTGGCACTAAATTCTCTTAATTTTTTTATGACATTGTTATTTGAAAGACATTCTCGTTGTAAAAAGAAATCTATGTTGACTACATATATATTTTTTCAACTATATAAATTATATTCTTTTCAACACTTTAAAGATATAATTTCACAATGCAGAGTACTAACCTAAATTAATTAATTAATTAATTAAAATTAAAAGACTAGAGATATAATTTCACTATAAATCATACTTGAAATAGCACTGTGTAGTTGTGTACTATTTTCCCCCTTCCCCTGAGTACTAGTCTGTAAGGAATTAGATAGAATACCAAAAAATGTTTTATTTTTATTTATTTATTTTTTAAGATTTTTTATTTATGTATTTGACAGAGAGAGACACAGCGAGAGAGGGAACACAAGCAGGGGGAGTGGGAGAGGGAGAAGCAGGCTTCCCGCGGAGCAGGGAGCCCGATGCAGGGCTCTTGATCCCAGGACCCCGGGATCACGACCTGAGCCGAAGGCAGACGCTTAATGACTGGGCCACCCAGGCGCCCCCCAAAAAATGTTTTAAAAAATCTGCCTGATACTCAAATTTTGAGCATGAGATAACATTTACTTTAAATAAATTGCTTGATTAACTAATATACACCAGCTACCCTGCTAGGTGCTTTACTCCTATAATCTGATTTAGAGTGGAATGTATGATTAAGTTTGTTTATAGCTTTGTGATAGACCCTGAGGATGGAGAGAGGTTAACATAAAGGAATAATGGACAAAAATGTAGGCTTCAAAGGATTTATAGTTTTGAAAACTCAGTTGACTATTACAATCCTGATTTCTGAAGTGATTACATGATGCATTAAAGGAAGATTTATGAATCAAATAATAAATTGTGTTATATCAAGTTTTATTGAACTGTGAAGAATTAACAGAACCTAGTTAAATAGAATCAGTGGAAAGACATTTTGATTGGAGGAAAAATACAAATATCTGTGTGTGAGAAGGAATATATAGGTTAGTGGATGGTTGGGAAATAGTTTTATCCTGTATAAGATTATTTTGATTTGTTATCTCACTCTTGGGAGATAGTATCCGAGGAGTGGTTTATTAACAAACATACAGTTCATACAGGGGACAGTGACAGAAAACTTTATCTCTGCATTTCTTTGCAACATAAAACCGATCATCTCTCTTAGTTAATCCCTTCTAATGAGTTTCCTGAATTAAAATAATAATATTAACAAAATAAAAACTGGAGGGATATTTTAAATGTGTTATTACTAGGAGTAAAAGCCAGAAAATTATTGTTGATTTCCATTATTATATTCTCCATTAGTAATCCATTATTTTGAATTCGGAATTGGTGTTAGTTTTATGAGTTTATTTTCATATTTCTTTCATTTTGGATGCAAACCCACTTAGCCTATTGCTAAAATCCAAAGGAATGCTGAGTTCCTTCAAATAATATCAGTTGTTCCCTTTTACATACCTATCCAGGTGCATCATACTTAAGTGTGATATTCTCTACAAATTTGTCTTCACACTGGCTTTCAGAAATAAATAATGGAGGGGGCATCTGGGTGGCTCAGTTGGTTATGTGTTGGACTCTTGATTTCAGCTCAGGTCATGATCTCAGGGTTGTGAGATCAAGCCCCACGTTGGGCTCCGAGCTGGGCATGGAGCCTGCTTAAGATTTTCTCTCTCTCTCTCTTTGCCTCTACCCCCTTCTCTAAAAAGAAAGAAAGAGAGAAAGAAAAAAAAGAAAGAAGAAAGAAAGAAGGAAAGAGTGGAAATAAATGTATGTATAATATGTACAGTATATCTATCCATCTATGTCTATACCTATTTCATCAATATCTACACCTATCCATCTCTCTATCTGTCTGATCTCCACCTTTCCTGCTGCTATTACAGGCTTCCAACCCAGGCATTTCTCATGACATAGGAGAAAAGCATTTTCTTTAGAATTTTAAATCAGTATAATATATGAAGGCTTTAAGAAACCTTATTAATGAATATCTGCATTTTTTTTCTGGAGAATACAAAAACAATTGTGCCTTTGAAAGTCTGGGTTCATCAAAAAAGAAAATTTTGGAGTACTAAATAGCTTTTTTTTTTTTTCCCCACAAAGATTTTTTTGAAGAGTTAAGTTGAAGAGAGGCTGTTGGAAGAGAAGCCTTAAGGAAGGACAATATAGGAATAGAAGATTATAACTGAATTCATCAAGTTTTCCAAATGAGAACATGCAGAGAAATCAGATAAGGACTCCAGGAAATTTATTTCAACTTTCAAAGTAAGTTTTATGTGTGTTTGTGGAGATAGACCATAGAGTTTAGTTAAAAGCTTCTCTTTTCCAAGAAACATTGAATCAATCATTCTCATCTTCATTTCACTGAATACAGGAAATGAGTGTCTAATTCTGTTAGCTTTTAATGTGAAAAAAAGTCATAAAACATATCTTTTAATTGTGCTGTTACTTAAGCTGTCTGTGGTAAGGAGAAATGTTTCCTCTAAAAGAACATAACAAAAAGAAGAATCTGCTCGGAATAAGCATTCTTAGTTCTTGATAATAATATTTTGAAAAATTGTTCATAGATGAGAAGTGATTACTTCTGGTCTCTTAGCATCTAGCCCCGATCAGGACTGTGAGGTAGAGAACATATGGAAAGTTCTTCTCTTTGCCACTCTAAATTTAACTTAATTGAATAAGGATTAAATAATCTACAGGTCAACACTTAAATACATAACCCTGGGTATAAATGAGGCAGGCAGAGGACAGATAGTCACTGCTACCCTTGTTTAGACAAAGATGGTTTTGGACATTTACACAGGCCTGTGGCTCTGGAATTCCAAAGTGTCATAGGCAAAACATTTACTTTAGTTGTTAAAAATAGAGCACTGTTTAAAATTTAGAACTATTTATTACATTTGAAGACCTCAAAAGAGCTAGTAAATCTGTCTGTAAAATGTTCTCTCTCCCATGAGCATGTCCTCTAAGTAGAGCCTGTCAGAACAAGGCATCAAAGGAGAGTGCATGTTGCCAAAATTACTCACTTGTCAAAATATGACACCAACTTCACCTATAATATTTGAGGAAAGTAATATGAGAGGCAGGACCCAGTGAAATCAACCAGAAGCTGTGACAAGTTATTGTCTGTACAGTTGGGTGCCCCTTTTTCATAAAGGTAACTTCTCATTTGAAATACCAGAAATTTATTTTGGAAATCAAACTAATTTAGTGGTAGTGAAAGGATGAAGTTAGGAAGCTGTTTGCAAAGACTGTTTATAACACATTGCTTACAGCACTGAGATTTTGTCAGTTGGAGAGTTTGAATAAATCCTTTACTCCTGTGTCCTGTTCCTTTAACTCCTTAGTAAATACCTTCCCTTTCCCACCACAGGTAGGAAGTACCGGTCCAGATGCTCCCTCATCCATGGAAACTAGGGCCTATGAATTCTGGCATCTAGAGAATGTTACATGAAAAACAACAAACCAGATATTGATATGAATCTAATTTAATTAATAAACATTCATTAAGCACTTATACTTTCTCAAGTACTTTGGTAAACGTCAGGAATAGGAAATGAGTAAGATATTTTTTGCCTTCAAGGAGCTCTCTGTCTGATTTGGGAAACACACAACAAATAAAATGCAACCCCATAAAAATAGAGGCAAGAGTGGGGTTCTGAAGCAGGATGGGAATCATTAGCTAAATCTGGCATTGGTGAATGGTTCAGAATGAACTCCCTGGAAGACACGTACTTAAGCTTGTATTTAAAATAAAAATGGTAATTTTCCAGGAAGATGAAAGAGAAAAGATGTTCCAAGATGAGAAATATCCTAAGTAAAACAAAACAAAACAAAACAACAACAACAACAATGTTAATCAATCATAAGTGGCTATGTATTAGATAGAAGATAAAAGAGATGGAAAAATCTAGGATGACACACAGTTTCAGACTTTGATATTGTGTGGATAATGGAACAATAATCTAGGGAGTATAGAAGGAACAGTCAGGAAAAGGAAGGAAAGTGGGTAATATAATGAGCACCATTTGGGGGTTAAGCAAAATAAAAGGTATGGGTTGTATCATTTGCTATCATTGCAAGAAATAGATGGCACACTCAAATCTGGGTGATTTAAGAACAATGTATATATAATTAAGGAACAGTTTACAAAAGAATGGGTAGGTTGTAGATAAGCCATAAGCTACAGTGAGATACAAAGAGGATCCTAACAGCAGTTCATGGTCACCACCCTATGGGTAAAGGCAATTATCTGAACATGAAGACAAATCTTTGTGGAGAGAATCATCTGAAAGTTACTGTGGTCTTTGATCAAGCTTCTCAGGCAGCCCTGCAGGAAGGAAGCTGGGGAAACAAGTATACTGGCCTTATTTCTTTTCTCTCTTTTCTTTCTATTGTTGGTTATTCTCACTGGTCAAACTCAAACAGAAGCCAAAAGCCAGAAGCCAGGGTGCCAATGTTTTCATATCGGTCAGCTACCTTGAACACAGAATAGAGCAAAAAATGATGAATGTTTATTTGGATAGGCCAACAGGAGATTTTCAGTACATGTGTCAACTTCTACCTTCAGGATTTACTGTCTATGGACTATTTCCCAAGTAATGACTTTTATCATGAAATTATTTATATTGCTTTTTAATAATATGAATAAGATATACATATATATACACACACCCTATTTATGATATATATATAACCCTTGTGTCTCCTGGGCCCATGATAGTGTCAGTTTTTTTCTTTTCCAGTGAAAAATTTGTTAACTTTGTTCTATCTGTTCTGAACTGCAACATACCTGTTTTGCTGTAAACACTCCGTTTATTATTATTGACATGGTTCTATTTTTCCAAGCAATATTAAAAGTGAAATGTCAAAAAAGTGTAATAAAATTATCTCTTTTTTTTTTTTAAGTTTTTTATTTATTTATTTGAGACAGAGAGAATGAGAGAGACAGAGAGCACATGAGAGGGGGGGAGAGTCAGAGGGAGAAGCAGACTCCCTGCCGAGCAGGGAGCCCAATGCGGGACCCGATCCTGGGACTCCAGGATCATGACCTGAGCCGAAGGCAGTCGCTTAACCAACTGAGCCACCCAGGCGCCCTAAAATTATCTCTTTAAGAACATTCTCAGGTAAAACACAAACAGGGCAGTTTACCTGCTATAAATGCCAATGTATCAAAATTGTTTTCAAATATTGTCAGTTACTCAGCACCATAAGCACCTTTGAGTAGAAAAGAAGTAATGAATTGCCAGACTGTATGGTCTATAGAACCTTTGTTATGAAAATACAATTTTACAAGATGATTCTGGAGCAAATACTAGAATTTTCTCCTATCAGCATATGTATAAATCTCTAAACCATGTTGCCATTTCTTGAACTATAGTGTGGTCACTGGTATGAGTTACACTGTTTGGTACTATCTAGTAAGGTTGTTTTAAAAAGGCTATAAAAGACAAAAGAAATGTGTTTTCCATATAATGAGCCACTTTTGAAAAGCTTATATTTCTTATAAATACTAACTAAAAATGGCAAGCCATTTCTGAATGACTAAGAATGGCATAAAATACATAATGTTCAATTGCTTCATAATAATATAAATTAATTATGCTGGAGCTTTAAAGTATAGGGTTAATGGGCCTGGTGACAAGGTGTCAGAAAGAATTTGGGAAGGAGACTTAATTAACTGTATAGTGAAGATTGAAAACCTTGTATTATTATACATTAGTTGAATGTGCAGACTGTTCTATTCCCTATGAATAATATTCATGACAATTATGTTTTGAAAGGAATTACTGGATTTTTAGTATTATAGAAAAAACTCAAGAAATAAATCCTGTAATTCTTTGATTGTATAAGAAACAGATAGTATAATATGTGTTGAACTTCAAGTTCAAAAGAGTTAAAATCCCAATTCTGAAACCCTGAAAGAGTGACTTTAGAAAAGTCAGATAATTCTCTGTGGTCCCCACTGCTGATGTGTAAATTATTCCAGGTGGGCATTGTTAAATTATATCAGCTATTAAATTTTTAATTTTGAATAATATTGGCTTTCTAATTTCCTCCTGAAAGATAGTGGTTGAGATATAAAAATTTTAAAGGAATACACAAAGGATGATGCTGTCTTGTTTTGATTTTTTCTCCTTTTATATTTATGTTTATTTAGAAAATATTTCATAATAGAAGCTTTAAGTGAATTTTAACTCTTATAAGCAGAGTACACAATTCCTTTGAAAATTACACAATAAGTGTCCTAAAATGTACTTAACAAGCTAATAATAGACTACTGGTTTAGTGGTTTAGTGAGATCTAGACATTTGTTCCTAAATGGTAGTTTACATACTGTCTGCAAGAAAATCCCCCATAAATGTTTTAAAATGAAGAGATCTTTAAGCCTCAACTCAGACAGAATAGTCATGTATGGTATAGTCAGAAATTTAAATATAACTATGCCAGATGATTCTAGTGTGCTGATGGGTTAGAGTATCACCTTTCTAGAACATCACTACCACCACTCCCATCACTATGACCACCACCACAACCACCACCACCATAATCAACATCATGACTATTATAATATGTCAGAATGCTCTCTGACAGTATGCGTATGTTCTACAATTTCACATTTCGAAAGAAAAATCTTTGGCTTAGGATCAGGACATGATTTCTGGTCATCTAAGCTTTGCAGAAGTCTTTAATTTTAACTCTTTCAAATTTTGCTGAGAAATGTAGTAATTAGTTGATTAACTAATAAGATAATTTTCCCTTAGAGATTTTCCCTAATTATAATGTGATCTTTAGTTTCTTCTAATGTCAACATAGGATTAATCAATGTTTTAATTGATTTAATTTAAATAATTTTATTCCACAGCAACCTTAGGCAAAAAATGAATAAAACCGAGAGAATGGGAAAGAATTAGCTATGGGAGGGGCGCCTGGGTGGCTCAGTTGGTTGAGCAACTGCCTTCGGCTCAGGTCATGATCCCAGGGTCCTGGGATCGAGTCCCGCATCGGGCTCCCGGCTCAGCGGGGAGCCTGCTTCTCCCTCTGACCCTCTCCTCTCTCGTGCTGTTTCTCTCTCACTCGCTCTCCAATTAATAAATAAATAAAATCTTTAAAAAAAAAAGAATTAGCTATGGGATTCCACTTCATTCATTGTATACTCATTAAAATATTTAGTAAATGAAAGACTGGAGGAACCAGGGTGCCTGGGTGGCTTAGTAAGTTAAGCAGCTAACTCTTGATTTTGGGTCAGGTCATGATCTCAGGGTCATGAGATTGAACCCTGTGTTGGGCTCTGTGTTCAGAGGGTAGTCTGCCTGAGACTCTCTCCCTCTCCCTTAGCCCCTTCCTCCACTTGCACTCTCTCTCAAATAAATAAATAAATCTTAAAAAAAAAAAAAAGACTGAAGGAAACAAAGATGAATTCAGCTAAATTGTCGCTTTAGCAAACATTACTTTATACCACTGCTCTATCTTTCCTGGCCCCACCCCCCATCATCTCACCATCAAGTTTAACAGCTTTTCTAAGTTGTTGTGATTCTACTGCTTTGGTTTGCAGTAAACTTTTACACAGGTCCCTCCAGTAACAATATATTCATAAAATTCCTCTAACAGCAGCCAATTTAAAAAAGCCTTATTGAAGTGCAATTCTCATACTATGAAATTCAGATTTTTACAGTATACCAATTAGCGAGTTGTGTGACCGTTATTCTAATTTCATCATCTCATAAAGCAACCTTGGACCTTACTAGTCACTCCCTATTTTCTCATCTTCCCTCAGTTCCTGGCAACCCCTAATCTGTTTCTATGGGAAATATAGAAAGATAATGGATATTTCATATCCACAGAATCATAATATGTGATCTTTGGTGACTAATTTCTTTCACTTACCATAATAATGTCAAGGATTAGCAGTGTTGTGATATGTACCAATATTTCATCCCTTTTTATTGCTGAATAATATCACATTGTATGGATATACCACATTTAATCCATCCATTAGTTAATGGACATTTGTTTCAATTCTTTAGTTATTATGAGTAATGTGGCAACAAGCATTTGTGTATATATTTTTGTGTAGATGTAGGTTTTCATTTATCTTGGGCGTATATTTAGGAGTGGAATTACTGAGTTATATGATAATTCTGTGTTTAGTATTATGTGGAACTGTCACAGTGTTTTCCAAAGTGGCTGCAACATTTAAATTCTGATCAGCAATGTAGGAGAGTTTTCATTAGTCACACTCTCATTAACAACTGCTGTTGTTGCGGTCTTTTTTTATTTGAGCCATCCTAGTGGTTATTAAGTTGTGTATTGTGATTTTGATTGGCACTTTTCTAATTACTAATGTTGCTTATAATCTTTTCATGTGCATATTCATCATTTGTGTGTGTGTGTGTATTTAAGTTTTTTTATTTTTAAGTGATCTCTACACCCAATGGGGGATCGAACTTACAACCCCGAGATCAAGAGTCACATGCTCTACCAACTAAGCCAGCCAGGACCCCATCATTTGTATTTATTTTAAAGGAAATATCTGTTCAAGTCTTTCATCCACATTTATAAATTGTTTATATTTTGTGCATGTGTGTATGTGGAATTTTAAGAACTCTATATTCTAGATATAAGTCCTTTATCAGACATATTAATTGAAAATATTTTCTTCCATTCTGTGGTTTGTCTTTTCACTTTCTTGATATTATCCTGTGAAGCACAAAAGTTTTAATTTTGTAAAATTCATTTTACCTTTTTTTTCTTCACTCATGCTTCTGGTGTCATATCTAAGAATCCATTGCCTAACCGAACATTATGAAATGTCTACCCCTAAGTTAGAAGTTAGAAGTTCTTCACCCACCAAAAAATTGCAGAATTTTAGCTTACTTTTGCATAACAAAATATGTCAACTTAAATTATTTTGCTAAGCTTCTCTCCAAGATTTAGGAGGAGTCATTTTCGTGCCTCTCCCCTCTTCCAACAATCCAGTGAAAAGGGGCAAAATTAGCTTTAAAATAAGTTTCCCTGCTTATGGCCTTTGAAGTCTCAGAAGCAGTAGGTTATAGTAATCTTTATTATACAGGATGCAATGAAGCTATTATCTGAAAGGAACTATAAATCATTAGAGAGAGAGCTAACTGGAGTTGAGGCTAATGTAATTAGGGAAAATTTTGGAGAAAAATAAGATTTGAGGGGCACATGGGTGGCTCAGTCATTAAGTGTCTGCTTTTACCTCAGGTCATGATCTCCAGGTCCTAGGATCCAACGACGCATGGGCTCCCTGCTCAGTGGGGAGTCTGCTTCTCCCTCTACCCCTTCCCCCTGCTCATGTTCTCTCTCTCTCTCTTTCTCAAATAAATAAATAAAATTGTTTAAAAAATAAAATAAAATAAGGGAGAACTTCCTGAGTCAATGTTTTGAAGGCAGTGAGTTTCTGTCTTTGGAGCTGTTTAAGTGTAAGGTAGATCACAATTTGAATAGAATCTTGTAGAGATGTTAAAAGGGTATTGGGCCAGTTAAAAATTTACGTCCATCTCAACAAGAGGATTTTGTGAATCACATACTTTCAATTAAAAACAAACAAACAGGGGCACCTGGGTGGCTCAGTCGGTTAAGCGTCTGCCTTCGGCTCAGGTCATGATCCCAGAGTCCTGGGATCCAGCCCCGCATCGGGCTCCCTGCTCGGCGGGAAGCCTGCTTCTCCCTCTCCCACTCCCCCTGCTTGTGTTCCCTCTCTCGCTGTCTGTCTCTCTGTCAAATAAATAAATAAAATCTTTAAAAAAAATAAGATTTGAGGTGGTGTTGTTATATAGGATTTCATATGTCAGTGAGAGACAAGACTCAAAAGTAGATTGGAGCCAAATCCCTGTGGTTTTTAAATCTAAACTAAAAGTTTTGACTCTGTATTGTACAATAAGAAGTTATAAAGTTTTCTGATCAGAAACTAGACAAAATCAGAGCTATAAATAAGAAAAGTCAGTCCAGCAGCTGTGAGTGATCTAGGAAGCTGAAGAAAATAAAGGACCAGTTAAGAGACTACTAAGGTAGTAGAAATCCAGGTAAAAGGAAATCAAAAGGCAAATAGTAAAGGACATAGGATGAGCTTGAACTTAAGACTTTCTGTTGAATTTCATCAGAGTGTTGAAAAGCATCTGACTGAAAAAGTACTTGATTGAAAAAGTAAAATTTTTGGCTATTTAAGGGAAACAGAGACAAATTTCATGTCATGTGAACCTCCACTGAATTTCACATATTTAATTATCTTATTGAAAATAAGTTAATCTTCTACCTACCTAATAATCATATTTGGAATTTTTCAGTGCTTCCATTTTATCTTTACTATAGTTCACAGATATTTGGAACATAAACATAACACATTTCCCATGCTTAAGTTGGTTCAGTCTGCCACCATAAAATATAAGGTAGCAAATTATTTCCTTTTCCAAATTAGCATATATTATATCATCGTCCATGAATTTCAGTGAAAGTGCATAATTGCAAAGTCATTCCCATTTCAAATATTTCTTAAGTTTGCTAGGAAATTATAATACCACTGGACACACAATTAAGACTATTTTCTCCCTTAATCTAATTATATATTAAGGTCTTGTAATGAATAAAATTTTTCATGTCACCCAAATAATCATTCAGAGTACTGAAGAAAATAAATTGATATACATTGATTTTTTTTTAAAGATTTTATTTATTTATTTATTTGAGAGAGAGAGTGAGAGAGAGAGAGAGCACAAGAGGGGGGAGCGGGAGAGGGAGAAGCAGACTCCCTGCCGAGCAGGGACCCCGACGCGGGACTCGATCCAGGGACTCCAGGATCATGACCTGAGCCGAAGGCAGTCGTTTAACCAACTGAGCCACCCAGGCGCCCAGATATACATTGATTTTTTACTAAATGCCACGCAATGTGCTTAGTGATTCACATTTACTATCTTGCTTACTACTTGAGAATATCCATGGAGGAATTTATTGTTATCCCCAATTTATTTATGAGTGAATTGAAATGAAGATTATATGATTTTCCCAAATTCATAGAGACAGCAAATGAAGCAGAAATGTGGACCTGTGTCAGTCTAATGGCATAACCTGGCTGCTTCTACTATCATAACTTAATTTGAAATAAATTTTTATTGAAGACCTCCCAATATGGCACTTCAGAGTTAATCATTGCTAAAGAGAAGTGATTTTGTATTTCTTTGCCCTGTAGTCCCATAAAAGATAGATGAAATCACTTGGCACTAAGCAGGATAATATTCCATTGATGTCATTTTTATATTTTTAAACCATTCCATCTTCTAAATTAGTAATTCTACTGATCTCTCACCATAATATTTCATCCTTCTAGCTTCTTCGTCGTCTTCTTCTTCGTCTTCTTCTTCTTCTTCTTCTTCTTCTTCTTCTTCTTCTTCTTCTTC